>NW_026000207.1:3073690-3086437 GCF_001458135.2 Marmota marmota marmota
CCTGATCCCAGGTCTGGAGTCTGTCTGGCTGCTGACTTGCTGTGGGAACCTGGGCAGGTAACTCAGTTCATTCAGAAGCTAAATTAAACTAAAGTTGGCTGGGTGCAGGTGACACACACCTAGAATCCCAGCAGGGGATCTCAAGTTCAAGCTCAGTCTCAACCACCAGCAAGACACTGTCTCAAAAACTAAAAGGGGCTGGGACTGTGGCTAAGTGTGTAGCATGCCCCTGGATTCAGTCCTCACTTTCAAAAAAATAAGTAAGACAAAGTGTTTAAAAAATTATAAAGTGACATACAAACTGCAAACATAGTGGTCAAGTGACCAGAAAGGCTAGACCTTGGCTGTCTCCTTCCTGCAGACCTGAGAGGAACAGGCTGCCAGATGCCTACAGTGAGCACCTTGCAGCTGCTGGGCGCACCAGCCCTGACCTAAGGGAGGTGGCTTTGTACCGGAAAGCGGGCAACCGCGGGGTGCGAATGCTCTGCCTACTCAGCACCTCAGGGGACCTTCTGGCCTGCCAACCACCACCTCTCACCAAAGCTACCTGACCAACAACGCCCTGGGCGACGCGGGCGTGCGGCTGCTCTGCCAGGGGCTCAGACACCCGCGCTGCCGCTCCGAGTCCTCTGGTGAGCGGTGGCCCCTGGCTCTCTGGAGGGCAGGACACGGGTTTCCAGCAGGCAGCCTCGCGTTAAGAACTCAGACTCCCAGCTTGGAACATGCGGAGGACTCCTCTAGAGCTGCAGAGGTCTTCCGAAGCTCCCAGCCAAGAGAGGAGGCGCTCCTGCGCCCCCTGCTGGCGCAGCCCTCGCCCTACTCCCTGAGCAGAGCAGCCACCAAGGCTCAGCGGGACCCCTGCTCTGCCTGGGTTCAAGTGCCCTGGCTGCAACTAGGTGACACATTTTCCAAGTTATTCAACCACTTGGCACCTTCCACACCTGACTCAGTAGAAGGAGGGAAGGAGCTGCTTCTTCCTGGGGTTATCAGAATTAAACTATTGAGGCCCATAAGATGGGGAGGAAGGCCAGGGGTGGTGCACTCCTGTACCCCAGGTCTCAGGAGGCCCAGGGGGATGGGAGGTTCCAAGCCAAGCCAGGTGTGGAGCTAAAGCCTGCAGTCAGGGCAGCAGGGTGGGGTTGCGGGAGTGAGGCAGGAGGACCCCAAGTTCAGACCAGTCTCAGCCACTTAGCAAGGCACTAAACAAGTAAGGAACTTGGGAGACCATCTGCAAGTAAAAAATAAAGGGGCAGGGGAGGTGACTCAGTGTTAAGAGCCCCTGGGTCCAATCCTGTACCAGAGAGGAAGTCCAAAGTCAGCATCAGCAACTTAGATCTTGCTAAATAAAGGGTAGGTGATGTGGCTAAATGGCAGAGGGCTGCTGGGTTCATCCCCCAGGACTGCAGAAAAGGAGAAAAATCAAAGCAGAGAAAGGACTGTGGGGTGTAGCTCAGTGCCTAGAGCGCTTGCCTAGCCACCAGAGGCCCAGGAGGGAGGATGGGCAGTTGGAGGCCATCCTGGGCCTTTGAGACCACATGGGAAAATACAGGGCTGAGATATGGCTGAGTAGGGCAGCAGCCCAGGTCAGACCCTTCCCCACCCCACTCAGAACAGCGGAGAGCATAGACTAGCCTGTTTTCCAGTAGATCCAGGGTCACTAGAAGGTAATGCAATTACTTCACCAGATTAAGGTGCACAATATTGGGCTGGGGAAGCAGCTGTGTGGTAGTGGGCTTGCCTGCTTTGCCCAAGGTCTTGGATCACCCCAACACCCTGAAGAACACCTTCCCCAAAAAAGCATAATAGCTCATATCCATGTTCTGCCCTGCACTCAGGGGGTCATGATGGACATTTCCCAGTGCACAAGGACAAGAAGTCCTAAAAACCTTTTACCTTGCGATTTGTGACCAGCCTCAATGGAACTCCTCTAAACATGGAGACTTGGGACACTGAGGACACTGAGTTTCAAACCCGACTCAACTACCTTCTAAAACCCTGTCAGGAAAAGCCATGGATTGGGGGTGTGAATCTGTGGTTACCTTCTGGGTTCAGACAGAACCCATAATAGGGGGTATAAAGCCCAAATGGTAAGAAGGCTACTTTGCCCTACAGAGAATGCAGACATGGTGACCACGGGGGCAGATGTGAAAACTCATGCCCAGAACTGACTGGGGTAACCCGGTTCAAGCTTCCAGTGGTGCTGAAGAATCAAAGACCAGCACCAAGAGTTCAAAGAAAACAGTTTATTAAAGACAATGTTCAGCTGGGTTGTAGCTCCTGCCTGCAATGCCAACTACTTGGCCCAGGTCCAATGCAGGGAGCCACCTTCCCAAGCAGGTCTCAGCAATGGCTAAGCCTCTGGCAGCTCCCCAGACTCCCATCTCCCTTGGGGGCCCTTTGGAAGGGGGGGGTAAATCAAAGGCACAGGGAACCCAGGCAACAGAAAAATCTGTAAATCTCTGAATTCCCTCAGTAGCTGAGGGTTAGGATTGGACATTTCCCCAATTGGAACAGGAAACTCAAAACTACTGGCAACTAGAAATTCGGCATATTGAAAATAGGCTAGACTTAAGGGTCACATCTAGGGGAAACCACATTCCCATTTCACCCCTGCATGTCCTATTTGGGGGGGGTCTTAGTAGGGTCCATGACGCCAGGATTCTCAACCCTTGGCCTTCTCAATATGCTAGTCTTCATGTGAACAATTAGCTGAGGCCAGGGTGGGCATGCTCGAGGCTGTAATCCCCAGAGGACTGTAGAGGAGCCTGGACAATTTAACCAGACTCTCTCCAAGGGCTGGGATGTGGCTCCGGGATTAGCACCACTGGGTTCAATTGCAGGAACCAAAGGAGGAAGAATTAGCTTACTCTGGGGGCATGACGTCTTATTGAGGGCTGGACATTGGTGCACAAGTCACAGGCTCCCGGAGGCCACCTCAGACAGCAACACTCAGAAGGGAAGCACTTTCTAGTCCAGACCAAGGCAAGTGCCACCCTTCTAAGTCTTCCTGTCTGAGCCTTAAACTCCAGCAAACTGGTTCCTTGAAACTTCAGGCTGTCTTCCTCACTGGGGGTGGACTCCTGCCTGGAAAAGACTGCAAATTTATATTCATCTACCCTTAAAATACAAAGTGGCAACAAACAAGTCCAAACTGAAATGCAAAATACCAACAGGTTTTAAATTTAGTCTACCCTTAAATACAAAGTAGCAATAGCAGCTCAGCTTGCCCCAGGCCTGGAGACACAGCAGCCCTGGGGGCTGAGGCAGGATCACAAGTTCATCCCCAGCCTGAGCAACGTGGTGAGCAAGGCTCAGGGCCTTTCTCCAGGTCTCAAACCCCAGTACCAATGACAAGGTGGGGTTGAGCAGCAAGTTAACAAAAGTTTGCAAATACAATTACAGTGCTTAGTTTACCAATCAAATTAAGACCAAAAGACTATGAGCATTAGTTCTCAAATGTGACCACAAGGTCCTTGAGGTAGGTTGGCCTTGCATCACCCACCTGTGTCCACTGAGAAGAGGCCTCCACTTGGCCAGACCTGCAACTGCTCAGGTCCTACCAGCTGGGGAGACCTGCAGATGCCCTGGAAGCGCTCACTAGCACCCCACCTCCTGATATCCTGCAGCAGACATGTCCCTTTCCTGAGGAAACCCACCCCCAGTGCAATGAAAGAGCTGGCCCTGCTGTGCCCCTGCTAGCCTGGGAGGCCACAGGCTGGAGGGGGTTGGGTGGCGCCCCCCTTGACACTCAAACATGGTAGCACTTTCCATGCTGATCTCAGAAGAGTGCTTCCACATGTGAGTACCACAGGCTGGGTGGGTCCCAGGCCAGGTCTGGACAGCAGGTCTGCAGGAATGCACAGCATGTCCAGGACCAAACACGGTTTGCCAAGATGGAAGTCTGGCTGGCACCTCTGCGGGGTTGCTCAATTGGTAGCACTCAAACTCTGGCAGCAATTTTTTTTATGGCACAAAAAGTGNAAACCAGGGTCACATGGTGCTGAACTTATTTATTTCCTGTTCAGCCCCTTCAGGATATTAAGATGCTGAAAAGTGAATTTCCACAATTCATTTTCTTACCTTTTTCTTTAAAAAAAAACAAAAGATTTTTTAGTTCCACTTGGACACAGTAACTTTATTTTATTGCTTTATATGTGGCGCTGAGAATCGAACCCAGGGATTGCCACATGCTAAGAAAGCATCTACTGCTGAGCCACAACCCCAGACCCTTTCTTTTCTTTTTTTTTAGTGCTTGAGATCCAACTGGGGTCTCTAGCACTGGGCTCCACCTCTAGTTCTTTTTCTTTCTGGGGGCACTGGGGGTGAAGTCAGGAACCACCCAGGCCTGTTTTATATCTGATTTAGAGACAGGGTCTCACTGAGTTGCTTAGGGCCTCCCTTTTGCTGGGGCTGGCTCCTCCTGCCTGTGTCTCCTGGGCCCCTGGGATTACAGGCATTCATCACAGCACCACTCTCTAGTCCTTCTTCATTTAATTTTTGGTACTGGGGATCAAACTCAGGGACACTTTACTGTTATTGAGAGCTCTGTCCTTGTCCCGGATGCCAATTCAATTAGGAGGATGTGTATTTGGGAAAAAGGAAAAAGTTGATTGCTTTGCTAGCAAAAGAGGAGCCCAGGGGCTGGGGATGTGGCTCAGTTGGTGGAGCGCTCACCTCCCATGCACCAGGCCCTGGGTTCAGTCCAGAGCACCACAAAACTCATAAATAATGTCTTGTCCGTCTCCAGCTCAAAAAATATTAGAGAGAGAGAGGCACAGGGGCCTGGTGTGGTGGCACACACCTATAATCCCAGCAGTTTGGGAGCTGAGACAGGAGAATCCCAAGTTCAAAGCCAGCCTCAGCAACTGAGAGGCACTAAGCAACTCAGTGAGACCCTCTCCTTAAAATAAAGTACAAAATACAGCTGAAGATGTGGCTCCGTGGTCGAGTACCCCCGAGTTCAATCCCCAGTACCTAAAAAAAGAAAGAGAGAGAGAGAGAAGCACAGGACTCCTGTCTCAGAGGCTGTGTTCTGCCCATGAGCAGGAAAGGTGGCTTGGAAGGAGGGGACTGGAAGTCTACCTCCCTGGGTTCTCTGTTGGAGGGTAATTCACTTGTTAACTTGGGAGGCAGTCACTTCTGACCTCTTCTGGTGCCATCCCCTAAACCTGGAAGACTTCATTCCTATGGTGGGTGTGCACTCAAGGACAGATAAATCAGATAAATCAACCTAAAAGGGGGAAGACAGGGAGTGCTGTTTCCCCTGAGATTAGGGAGGGGGGAGATTAGGGAGGAGCAGGGAGAGAGGAAGATGAAAAAAATGTCCATTTTAAAAATAGATGACAGTGGCAGAGCAGCAAGAGCTCCCTTCAGAGCGTAAAGTGGGCACTGTTGCAGGAGGACTGCATGTTTGTGGGAAATTTAGCAAGACCTTGTCTCAAAACTATTGACAATCACAACATATCTAGGAACATTAGCCTGATACAGACTTGTCCCTTGCTGGGTGCAGAGGTGAGCAGCTCTACTCCCAGCAGCTGGGAGGCCCAGGCAGGATTGCAAGTTTGAAACAAGCCTCAGCAACTGAGCCAGGCCCTAAGCGATTTAGGGAGACCCACTTCAAAACACAGAGGGCTGGGGACTTGGCTTAGTGTTTAAGTGCTGCTGGGTCCAATCTGTGGTATCAAAATTCTGTCCTTGACTCTTTTTCTCGTTTTGGTACTAGGGATTGAATCCAGGGTGTTTACCCTTAGATATTTCTACTACACTAGCTCCTTCTCCAGTTAAGTGAAACCCAACCCCATGTGTTGCTAAGCCACTGTGCACCACCCATGCTCCCCCATCCACCATGAAAGGGATTGGCTGCCTCCAATTCTGTCCCCCAAATGTTTCACTTACCAGTTCTTTTTGGGGGGGCTGGGGTTGACCAGGGATTGAACTCAGAAGCACTTCACCACTGAGACATACCCCCACCCTATTTTGTATTTTATTAGAAATTGGGTCTCACTGAGGGTCAGATCAGGCGAGGCGGGCAGTGACCAAAGGAGGCAGATTTTAAAAGGCCGCTGAACAATGCTTTATTGAGATATCCACTCCTGGACGGAACTCGATCACACTCACAGAGTGGACAGGAGAAGGGTCTGAGGAGAAACCGCGTGGCAGCTCGACCAGACTGGATTTTATGGGGCTCACAGCAGGAAGGGAAGGGCTTGGGACAGGAAAAGGTGTTTTTAGGGTCCCTTGTCCCATTGGAGTTGGTCAGGGGAGTTGGCTGAACTCCAGGATTGGCCAGGGGGTCCTGCTGATTGACAGGCATTAGTCAGGAGATCTCGCTGATTGACAGGCATTTCTGCTGGCACCTGATTGATGTTCCTTTCCCCTTGGCTGCTTTGTTCTAAGTGGACACCACCCCAATCCAAAGGAAAGTTTGTGGGGGAAAAACCCTAGGTGTGATTGGGCGATGAGGCTTTGTTTCATTAGGAGGAGATGCTGTGCACTACACCTGCTGTTGGACCTCAAACTAGGACCCCCTTCTGGGCTGCAGAAGGTGTTGGGAAATGATGTAGGTGATGTCTCCTGTGACCTTACCATGGAGTGAGTGACATGTAAGGCCTGGACCTTGGTGTTCCAGGGCTGCAGGACATCCCTTGCTGGCTCCTGTGGGCTCTACACTGGTTCCCCTGGGAGGAGGATTAACAGCACAAGAGCAGGCAGCCCTCAGGGGTCCTGTGGGGGTGGGGGGACTGGAACAGGAGCTGGGCCAGGGGCAGGCAAGCCTGCTCTTCAGGTCATGGTTGCAGGTTGTTGGGAGTGGAGAGATTTCCTTCTCCCAGCTTCAGGGATGGTGGGCTGCAGTGCTAAGAGGCAGGTCATGCTGTGGGGAGCAGGCTCCGTGGCAGGAGTCTTGCCTTGTGTCTGTCATACTCAAGGGCCTGGTGTAGGTGTGCAGCCCCAGCTCTGCAACAACAGAACCCAACACCAGGTGAGCAGGGAGAAGCACCTTTATTGGGATTTCCAGAACACATTGGATTCAGGGGCTTGACTGGAGCAGAAAGAAGGTCCTGGAGCCAGGTGTCATGACAAACTAGAAACTATCATTTTCTATTAACAGGAGTCAACACATTTTGGGAAGATGCATAGCTAGTTCCAGGTCAGCAGCTTAGCAAGACCTTGTCTCCAAACTCTTCAAGGTTGCATTTGTCCCAGGGTGACACCCAAAAGAGAAGCACTTCCCCCCCTTGAACAAACAGAAAGTGCTTCTCACTTGAGGGGCACCCTGAGCCAGTCTTGCTGCTGGGCCTTCTGTGTGAGTGCTTCCTTTGGACCCTTGAACCTTGAACAGAACAAACTGTTAGCTCTGACCACAACACCCAGCATCCTGTAGAGGGTTTTGGCCCTTGGTTCCAGATGTGTCCGTGGCCCCTTTATAGCACTGCCCTAGACTCAAGGTGAGGCAAGGCAGCAGGGGACCGATTTTACTGGTTTTACAGTGGCCACGAAGCTGCAAAACCTGGAAGAAGCCACAGGAAAGATGAAATCTTCCCAAGACAAGCTTTCAGTGACATCTCCAGCCATACCCCAGCTGCTGGCTGTCCCCACCCCACTGGCTCCATTCCAACTGGGAAGGACCTCTGGCTACACTGATCAGCCCAGCAAGGTAGCAGTAATTTGATTTGGGCCTGGGCTGTAGCTCAGTGATAGAGCTCTTGCTTAGCACAGGTGAGGCTGTGAGCTCAGTCCTCAGCCAGCCCAGTCCTCTGTCTACAACTAAAACACTTTTATAGAATTGGATTGAAATACAAAAAATGTTATCCAACCTTAATGGGCTGAAATAGAGACAACAAAATCCCATTCCTCCTGGGATCCAACACAACCCAGAGACCTACCTTCACCTTAAAAGGGCTGCCTCTGGCTTTCCCACTCTCAGTCCCCCAATAGGTTCCCAAAAACTTACCTGGGCCTTGAAGTCATTTCAAGTTTTTGATGCATTTTCTCAAATTGTGAAGTTCAAGCCTAGCAGGTATTTTCTGAGTCACAGAAAACACCCCAGGGCTTGAAATCACAGCTTGAGCTTTGTTCCCAGACACAGGCAGGGGCCTCCAGCACCAGGAGTCAGGAACAGGACCTGAGTGTGCCCTTGGCATCCTGTAGGGAAGCTGCACCATGGGATGTTATTCCATAATAAAATAAAATTGTCATTCTACAACACCCAGTGGGACAGGATCACAAGAGGGCAGGAAAAGTGTCAGCACCCATGTGCACAGGAACATTCTCTAGGAAGTCAAGCTATGGGGCCTGAACTGCAGGGATTGAGTCTGTCATACCAGCACCTAAAGGCTGAGGCAGGAGAAGGGCAAGTTCAAAGCCAGCCTGACCAACTTAGCCCTAAGCACCATTTCCTGATCAAGGGAGAAGGCCCCATCTAGTCACCCCCCTTCAAAACCAAGGACCTTCCTATGAATCAGTTTTTGCCATCTTGAAATAGGGCAACATGGCCAGGTACACACCTGAAATCCCAGTAGCTAGGGAGGCTGAGGCAGGCGTTCAAAGCCAGTCTCTGCAATAGCAAGGTATGAAGCAACTCTGAGACCCTATCTCTAAGTCAAATACAAAATAAGGCTGGGGATATGGCTCAGTGTTTGAGTACCAAAACCAAGGCAGAATGGAAAGCAGATGGAGGCAAGTCTGAGGACACACTCTGAAAGCTTGGGTTCCAGAGGTCACATGCAATATGGCAGTAGTTTCTTTAAGCTATAAAAAAAGAAACACTCCCAGATTGCATGTCACTAGCTGTACCACATGGAGCCCCAGCAGGCAGTGGGTGCAGGCGATGTCCAATCCAAAAGGCCCATTCCTCCCACTCCTGAGGCTGGAAGCTGAAAGGAAATCCTGGATAACCTTGGTTGTTAGGTGTACTGCAGGCCAGAGGAATTTCCAAGCTGCCTAGCTCTTCATGGGAGCTAGAGGCCAATTCCTAGGGAACTGTTTTAGAGAGTCCCTTTTCCATAGGGGTTAACAAATTGCCATCCTGTTTGCCTATAATTGGCCAGCTGCATGGCGGGGTCCTACCCACTGCTGGCGATTAAAAGAGCCTCAGCCTGCTTAGCTAAAGGCTCTATCAGGGAGCTATAAACCAGCCCCCATCACAAAGAAATGACAGTGTGACCTATCGATTGCTTCTATGGGGCCAGACCCACTCCCCAGAGTCCTCAGCGGTCTCAAAGCTGGAGGGACTGTCCTGGTGCAGTGCCAGTTTCCTAGACATGGCCTGCATTCATGACTGGGGTTCTGTGGAAGGTCTGATGGCTTGCCTCAACCAGTGGCACTCAACTGTGGCAGCACTTTCTGATTTTGAATACAGAAAAGTGCCCCCAGGGCTGAGGGTCACCGATTGAGATGTCCCCTTCCATTTCCTAGCCTGGCCAGGACAGGCACATTTGTAACATGACTGTGTGCAGAGAGTGGACCTGAGTGTCCTCTACAGTACTCCAAAGTTGTAGGACACCTGACAGTGCCCTGGCAGCAATCCTTCCACATCAGGTGCAGTGGCCCAAGCTTATAATCCCAGGGGCTCAGGAGGCTGAGACAGAAAGATCAGGAGTTCAAAGCCAGCCCTAGCAACAGGGAGGCGCCAAGCAACTCTGTGACACCCTGTCTCTAAATAAATACAAAATAGGACTGAGGATGTGGCTCAGAGTTCAATCCCTGGTCAAAAAAAAAAAAAAATCAAACAGCCATGTGCACCAGGAAACAAGCTCATTAGCAAATGCTAAGGTCAGAAAGATTAAAAAGTACTCTATGCCAGACTCAAAACCCACTAAGAATTTTGTGAAGATCCCAGTTAGAGGCTAGGGTTGTAGCTCAGTTGGTAGAGTGCCTGCCTTGCATGCTCAAGGCTCTGGGTTTAATCACACCGTGGGTAAGCCAATGGTTCCAGCCGCCTACACTGTGGCCATCACTCCTTTTAAAAAATATTTTTATTTTGTTTATTCACTTCTATGTGGTGCTGAGAACGGAACCCAGCGCTTCACGTTTGGGAGGCAAGCGCTTTACCGCCGAGCTTTACCCAGCTGCCCCATCACTCCTTCTGCCCTCCCCATGGTTGAATTTCCTCCTGTCTACATAAGCTTGGAGCTCTAGCACACCCACAATCAGTGATCAGGTGAGTCCTGCCCCAAGGTCACCCTTCATAGGGCCCTTATCTGAGCAGGGAGGATCACAGCTGGAAGGCCCACCAACCCCTTCCAAGCACACCAGGAGGGGACATCCACACTTGCACTTGAGCAGTATTTGATGCAGGAATAAACACAACTTTAGACAAACCCAACATTGGCACAAGTCAAAGTCTTTGTCCTTATGCTGGCACCTAAGCAGAACCAGCCCACCACCCCCTCCCCTTTGAGGGGCCAGGTTCTACACAGGCCATGGTGGAGAAGGCACGTCAGTTGTAGAACAGCTGCCTACCATGTGCCTACCCCTGCACTCCAGGAAAATAAAGATAACAAAGAGCAGAGGCCAGAGGACGCGGCGTGTGCGGAGGGCACATTGGGTGTTCCTGGGGCAGGGGAGCAGCCCCACTGAAGTCTGAAGAGCAGGAGGTGCCAGGGGAGGTGGGAGAGGGCGAGGGGGATTACTTACTCTGGGGGTCAGCAGTACTCCAACCTGAGGCAGGAAAAAGACTGCTGTCCCGGGAGCTCCTTCTTTTATAGACCCAGGGTCCATTCAAGAAAGGATTTACATCTGGACACACCCATCTCTGCCCTCCAGCTTAGGCTGGTCTCTCTCTCTCTCTGAATAGGATTTTTCTGTGATTTCTGAATTTTTTTTTTTAGCTTGTCAATGTACCTTTATTTTATTTATATAATAAATGTACCTTTCTTTTATTTATGTACGATGCTGAGAATCGAACCCAGGGCCTCATACATGCCAGGCAAGCACTCTACCACTGCCATAACCCAGCCTCTGAAAAAAAAAAAATTTTTTTTTTTTTTTGGTGCTGGGGATTGAACCCAGGGCCTTGTGCATGCAAGGCAAGTTCTCTACCAACTGAGCCACATCCCCAGCCCTTTAAATATTTTTTTTTTAATTGTTGATAGACCATTTATTTATTTGCCATGCAAGAGAACTTTTTTTTTTTTTTTTGGTAGCAAGGACTGAACCTAGAGCGCTTCACCACTGAGTCACATCCTCAGCCTTTTCATTTTGTATTTTGAGACAGGACCTTGTTAAGGTGCTGAGGGCCTTACTAAGGTGGTGAGGCTGTCCTTGACCTTTCAGTCCTCCTGCCTGGGCCTCCGTTCTGGAACTGCGTGTATGCATCACTGCACCCAACTGAACCCTCCCCTTTCCCACCTCAACCTGATTTTCTACTTGGTCGGAGGAGTAGTTCAGAGCTTCTGAAGACAACCTGGAAAATAGAAAACTGAAGGAAGGAAATGCGGATCCAGCTCTTGGGATAAGTGTTCTCTTTTGAAGTGGAGGAGACTTTAGGGTGCTGAGGAGGCCGGGGGAACAGGGGTGAGGTGGGCCCACGGAGTCCCTCCTCCTTGAGTTCACAGTGCACCTGTGGCAGGACAGAAGGACACCAAGCAGGCAAGAGGAAAACAGCAGGATATCTTTCTCCTGTGTGGGCTCTGCTTGGTTTTCCTGTTTCTTCTGCACAGGGTGAACTGGGCCCCGCAGGCCTAGGACATATGTATATAAGGAAGTCAGCTAAAGATACAGGAAAAGGACCCAGAACACCTCAAGCATGTCAGTCACCACCGCCCAGGAGCAGTGGCCCAGGTCTGTAGATCCAGCAACATCAGAGCCCCAGGGAAAAGGATCTCAAGTTGAAGGCCAGCCTGAGCAGCTCAGTGAGACCCTGTCTCAAAATAAAAAAATAAAAAGGACCAGGGATGTAGCTCAGGGCCAGAGCCCCTCTGGGTTCCATCCCCAGTGCCCCAAAATTAAAATAATTATTGAAAGTATGTTTGAGGATGTGTATGGGTTCCATGCACGTAACACTGAATTGTATTTAAGGTAGTTGAGCATTCAACAACTAGGGCTGTATGGACAAGGGAGATCTGGGAGGACTGTGTTGCCATTCCTAAATCCTAAATCCTTCACTGATTGTGGGGGACGAACTTTTGTGCTGGGGAACAAACCCAAGGTCTCCTGCGTTGGAGGAAAGCACTCTGACACTGAGTTAAACCTCTTGCTCCTAGCTTCTCCATTAGAAAAAAACCACAGCTGGGGGAAAGCTCAGTGGCAGGAGGCTTCCTAGAAAGCCATCTCCAGTTCTTTCTACTTTTTAAATTTTTTTTTTTAAATTGTGGATGAACACAATATCTTTATTTTTATGTGGTGCATAGGATCAAACTCAGCGCCTGATGCTGGAGAGGCAAGTGCTCTACCACGGAGCTACAACCCCAGCCCCAGTCCTATTTTATTTTGAGACAGGGTCTCACTAAGTTCTCCAGGTTGCTTTCCAAGTTGGCATCTTTGTGCCTCAGCCTCCCAAGTCACTGGGATTACAATGTGCACCACGGTGCCCTGCTCATGGAATCCATGTTTGGGAATACTGCATCAATGTGTAAAACAAAGCCATGTGGTGTGCACGCCTGTAAACACAGCGTTTCAGAGGCTGAGACAGGAGGATCTCAAGTTCAAAGCCAGCCTCAGCAATGGGTGAAGTGCTAAGCAGCTCAGTGAGACCCTGTCTCTAATTAAAATATAAAGTAGGATGGGGGATGTGGCTCAGTGGTAGAG
>NW_026000207.1:3087152-3143529 GCF_001458135.2 Marmota marmota marmota
AAAAAAAAAAAAAAAAAAAAAAAAAAAAAAAAAAAAAAAAAAAAAAAGAGTAAAATAAATGTCCTATAGTGATCTGGAGACATACATCCAGGAACACTAAATTCCAGACCTGGTCTACTGTGGGAGCCTATCTCCCATCTCCCTGCGGCATTCCGCTCCACAGAGCTATCTGCGGGCTCCCTTTCCATGCCCAAGGGACACTGAGCTTCCCCAACAAGTACAAGGTGATAAGGGCTAAAATAAAACTTGTGTTCCCTTGTTCTGTTGTTTCCAGGAAACTGGTCAGTCCGGAAAGCTGCTTCTATCTGCCAAAAAGGACTGGAATCCCACCATCCCACAATCTGTGGGCTACCTTTTTTTTTTTTTTGCAATGGGGATTGACCCAGGGGTGCTTTACCACTAAACTACATCCCCAGGCCTTATTTTTATTTTGAGGCAGGGTCTTGTGGTTGCTGAGGCTGTCTCAAACTTGAGGTCCAGATCCTTCTGCTTCAACAGCCCACCCCGCCCATTACTGAGGCGTCACCAGGTCCAGCGGAGAGAGCTGGATTTCAATGAAAAGTACTACTTTTTTTCTTTTCTTTCTTCTTTTTTTTTGGTCAAAGAAAACTACAGTGAATGTCTTGGCTTTCTACTTTCCAGTGTCTTCTTGGCTTAAAAGGGGTGTGCTCCTGGGCTGGGGTGGAGGGACACAGTTGGCAGGTTGGCAAAGGAGGTTAAAGAAGAAAAAGACCAAACTAGAAAACCAGGAAGGTAAATGCTAGTGACGGCAAGGGGTCCCTGACCTGCCTGGGAAGCATTCATTCCCTGTCCACTCCTGGCTCTTCCATTTCATACTGACTCAAATCAAAGATGAAAAGGACTGGGGATGTGGCTCTGTGTTAAAGAACTCCTGGGTTCAGTCCCTAGCAAGATGAAAACAGAAAATTAAAAACTGAACAGCCAGAGGCAATGGTGCCCCCTGGGTCTACTAGGCATTTGGCTTGAGGTGAAGCCTTTCTGGGTGGATGGATTCCTTCTTCATGGCTTGGCCACCATTGGAAGAAGTTTCCAACTAGGAACAAAGTGAGCAAGACTGTTTTGTCTTCTACATTCCAGACTGCTCTCATTGCACCATCCTGAGACGTGGCTTCTCCCCTCCTATGTCCCGAGCCCTGTCTCTATGACCTCCACCATGATGCTATTGACCTTGGAACTCACTCCTTTACTTTCGGCTGGCCTCAAACTCTTGATCCTCCTGTCTCCCCCTCTGGAGTCCCTTCAGGCCTTGGCCATCATGCCCGACTGTATTTGTTTTATTTTTTTCTCTCCTTTTTTTTTTTAATTTTTTTGGTACTGTGAATTGAACCCAGGTGCCCTTTGCCACAACACCACATCCCCAGCCCTTTTAATTTTTTTTTTTTTAATTTTGGGCCTTGCTAAATTGCTAAGGCTAGGCTTAAAATTGCAATTCTCCTGCCTCAGCCTCCTGCATCATGGGGATTACAGGCGTGTAAACCATGATCTTAATCCCAGAAGCTGGGGAGGCTGAGGCAGCAAGATCATGAGTTCAAAGCCAGCCTCAGCCTCTCTTAGCAAAGGAGAGGCATTAAGCAACTCAATGAGACCCTGTCTCTAAAACACAAAATAGGGCTGCAGATGTGGCTCAGTGAAGTGCCCCCGAGTTTAATACCCTGTATAAAAAAAAAAAAAGTCACCTCCATGCTGGGCAAGGTGGCACATCCCTATATTCCCAGCTGTTAGGGAGGCTGAGGCAGATCACAAGTAGATACCAACTTGGGCAATGTAGTCAGACTCACTGCCTCAATCTTTTTTTTTTTTTTTGTGGTGCTGGGGATTGACCCAGGCCTTGTGCATGGGAGACAAGCACTCCATCTGTGAGCTGTGTCCCCAGCCCTGTCTCTGGGGTTTGAGTCTCAGTACTGCAACAACACGAAGAAAAAGCTGGTGCCCCTCACAGGTGGCGACCCCAGGGCAGTCTCCCATCACTTTGCACAACACACAGCTGCAGTGGAATGATCACTGGCAGTACTTGTGTACTTATTTTTTAGTTTCCTCTCTTCCCCTTGCCTGTTTCACTCAGGAGCATCTGGGTGATCCTATCCATTGGGCTCAGGCTGAACCAGGCAGGACAGGAGGTGAGAAGACAAAGAGACCCTAGGACCCCCAAGGAAAAGCATTCCAGTGGAAATCTGCAAACTGCTGGGGGTGGGGGGGGATGTTGGAGGTCATGTGGATAAAAAGGAACACTATTGATGGCAATGTACTTGGTAACAGCCANGGGGGGGTGGGGGCTGAGGACCCAGGGAGCCTCCTCGGGACCTGGGGCTATTTCCTGGGGAAAGCCAGGCCCTCATTTGCAAGTCCTAGGCCCCACCCAAGGCTCCCGCTCCCACCCAAATCCAGTATACCTGCATTTCTCCCTGCAGGGACTTCTAGGTCACATCCTCTCTAGAGCTTTAGAACCTTAATAGCAAGACACACCCTAATCTCCTCACTCTTCCCGCAAGTCCCCAGGCAGGGCTTGAGGCTATAAACCCATTTTGTGTCCTCAAAAAAGTTGAGATTGCTGATTAGCCAGGGGCCTAGGAAGAACCAAGGGCATTTGGGAGGAGTTTGGGAGGAACACATTCTTTTTAAATACCAAATACTAAGCTCCTAGAGGTCTTGGATGGCTTCATGTTTTTTTGTTTGTTTTGTGGTACTGGACATAAAACCCAGGAGTTCTGGGAACTACATCCCAGTCCTTTATATTTTGATAGGATCTCACCAAATGGGCATGTCTTTATTTTATGCACTAATATGTCCAAGTACTTTCAAGGTCTCAATGTGGACTTGCAGTTTTGAGCTAAAAGATCTTTATTTACACAACAAAAGGGCCCTTAATTTGTTGAATTTGTCTCAAGATTCACCTTCTGGTTGGTGCTTCCTCAAAAAGTTAAACCAGAATTACCAAGATGCTGCAATTCCACATCTGTGTCTACATCTAAAACACTGAAAACAGCCTTCTGGAGAGGTGTGGGTATGTCCATGTTTCCAGAGGCATTACGGTCATTAGCCAGAAGTGACCCAAGTGTCCACCAATGCAGAACAGGTCTTGCAGAAGCTGCTCTTGCTAAAAACACTGACTGTCCACGTGGACCTTGCAGATGTCCAGTGGCACCCCTGCCTTCACCTTACATCCGCCCCTTCCTTACCTTACACTTGGAGTCGGTCGGTCCTGTTCAAGTCTGCACTTAGGCATGTTAATCATTTAAGGAGTGTTCATCTGAAAACCAGTAACACAGAGTTTATGAGCTCCAAATTTATCTACCCTATCTCATCTCCCTCCAGACAGAGACTTGCAAGGACCTTTACATCCTGTTCCAGACCCCTGGAGTGGCGCCTGGAAGTCTCCCTTCCCTGCCCTACACAGTGCGGGTTTGCAGGCACATCACCCCACAACCACAGGCCGCTGCCCTAAGCAGGAGCTGACATTTCCTGGGAACTGGCTGCCCCTTGCAGGATCACAGTTCTGACAGATGAACATCCTAAGAGAAAAGCAGAAGAAGCCACCTCACAGGAGCAAGAATGATCAGCCAGACCATAGTTTGACTAAAGCTGCTCAGTTATGCAGAGCTCTGGCCCCCTGCCAATGCTCCCCCTATTTAAACCTGTCATTTGCCAGAGAGGTGGCACAGCACCTGCAATCCCAGTGACTCAGGAAGCTCAGTATTATATATGGAAATTGACAAGCCCCCAAAATAGAGAGACCTGGGAAAGGAGAGTGAGAAGGAAGTCATACACTAAGAACATTGATCCTTTCCCAATTATTCTTTGGGGGGGGGATAAAACAAACCCTGAGGAAGAGGTGTCCATCAAACCCAGGAAGGCATTCTCTGCAAAGAGGCCAAGGTGGAGGCAGGAGGATCCCAAGTTCAAAACCAGCCTCAACAACTTAGTGAGGCCCAAAATTTAGGGAGACCCTGTCTCAAAACAGAAAATACAAACTATGTAATGTCTTGAACAACCAACAATAAAAATTAAAAAAAAAACAACAAACAACAACAACAACAACAACAAAAAACAGAAAATACAAAGGGCTGGGGATGTGGATCAGTGGTAAGGCCCTCGGGTTCAATGCCTAGTGCCTGCACCACACCTCCATCCCCCCACCCCACCCCCCAACCCCGGCAGGGGGGGGGAACCCACAAAATGCACAAGATACTTGTGAAACATCCAACCATGCTAAGGGCCCCATGACAATGGGTAGCATCCTGGCCAGCTTATAAAGGAGGGATAAAATGGTGTCACAATCTCAATGGGGTTACCGTTTTCACTGAACCTAATTGCTGTATGCTGTAGGAATCAGGCTGTGATCCCCACCACCACCAGGTGGGTGGGGAGGTTGAACTCAGGGGCACTCAATCACTGAGCCACATCCCCAGCTCTATTTTGTATTTTATTTAGAGACAGGGTCTCACTGAGTTGCTTAGCGCCTCACCATTTCTGAGACTGGCTTTGAATTTGTGATTCTCCTATCCCAGCTTTCTGAGCCACTGGGATTATAGGCATGTGCCCCAAGGCCAGACCCTGATCACTGAAATAGACAACTTTAAAATATTCCTTCCTAGCCTTGCATGTGCTGGTCAAGTGCTCCACTACTGGGCTATACCCCCAGCCCTTTCTCTAGAGACAGGGCCTCTAGTTGCCCAGGCTGTCCTTAAATCTGAGATCCTCCTGCCTCAGTCTCCCAAGATGCAAGATTATAGTTGTGCACACTACCATGTCCAGATCTTTTACTTATTTATTTTGGTACCAGGGTTTTTTTTTTTAAAGAATTTTAATATTTATTTTTTAGTTATCGGCAGACACAACATCTTTGTATGTGGTGCTGAGGATCGAACCCGGGCCGCACGCATGCCAGGCGAGCGCGCTACTGCTTGAGCCACATCCCCAGCCCCAAGTACCAGGGTTTGAACGCAGGGGTGCTTAACCACTGAGCCCCAACCCCGGTCCTTTTTATTTTTTTTTTTATTTTGAGACAAGGTCTTGCTAAGTTCCTTAGGGCCTCACGAAATTGCTGAGGCCAGCTTCAAACTTGGGACCCTCCTTCCCCAGCCTCCAGTGTGGCTTGGATTATCGGTGTGTCTGGCTAGTTCTGTAGATCTTGAGGCACATCTGAAGTTCTCTAAGGGTAGGGACAAAGACATGACTAGAAGACACTCCAGGGAGCTCCTGCTTTCCCTAGCAATATGGCCATTTCCAAGTACCAGAGTCAACTTTGGCCTCTACTGCTTACATGCCTTTGGGGAGGTGGAAACCCTCCATTTTACTGCAGGAAGGAGTGGAGGTGGAGTCTGTGGGAATAAGCAGCAGGGCAGAGCCCTGAGGACCCCAGAGCAGAAGATGGAGCTCCAGGGCCGTTCCTGGAAGGTGCACCAGGTGTCCTGGCATCTCCAGGAGAACCCAAGTTTTTGAAATTTCGAAAACTGGAGTGACAGCAGCCCTCAGGAATTATGCTGGAAAATTTCTGTGCTGTGGAGTGTTCCATCTCCAGAACCACAGGAAAAAAGACAGTGGGCCCAAGAACTGAACAAACATTTTCCCTAAGAATATATAGAAATGTCCAACAGGAGCCAGGCATGGTGGTGTACACCTGGAATCCCAGCAACTGGGGAGGCTGAGGAAGGAGGCTCAGAAATTGGAGACCAGCCTGGGTAACTTGCTGAGAACTTGTCTCAAAAATAAACAAATAAACAGGGCTGGGGATGTGGCTCAGTGGTAGAGTACTCAGGGTTTAATCTCCCATGTTGCAAAAAGGGGAAAAAAGAAAAATAAAAAGCAAAAAAATAAATGCCTCACGGGTATATGAAAAGTTGTCTGACATTGTTAAGCATCAGGAAACTGCAAATTAAATTAAATCCACAATATTAGCTATCACCTTATATACCTTAAGAATGGTTATTCTCAAAAACACAAAAGATTGTGTTAGGAAATGAGGAAAAAAAACCCACCATTGATATTATTGATATTTCACTTTAATATACTGAAAAAAAAGGGCTGAGGTTGTGGCTCAGTGGTAGAGCATTCGCCTAACACATGCAAGGCCCTGGGTTCGATCCTCAGCACCACATAAAAATAGGTAAATAAAATAAAAGTATATACTACTAAAAAAATAAACATTAAAAAAAATCTGAAAAAAAAAAAAAATATCAGCTTTGGGGCCAGGGATGTAGCTCAGTGGCAGAGCACTTGCCTAACATGTATGAGAGCCTGGATTCCATCCCCGTTCCCAAAATTAATTGGGGGTGGGGGGGGATGTTGGAGGTCATGTGGATAAAAAGGAACACTATTGATGGCAATGTACTTGGTAACAGCCATTGTGGAAATGGGTATGGAGAGTCCTTAGGTATTAAAACCACAACTACCACAGGATCCAGCAATCCCACTTCTGGGTATTTATTCAAAGGAAGTGACACTGGTATGTGGAAGAGATGTCTGAGCTCAGTGCGCACGGGTGTGGCGTGCGGGTGTGGCGTGCGGGTTGGAACAGGCTCAGGGGCGTGGACCAAGGTGATGCGCAATCCTGGAGGCTTACCCCAGGAGGAGACCCGCTCACCGCTGCGAAAAGGAGAAGCTGACGGCCATGCGCTCGGGCACCGCGCGGTGGAGAGGAGACGCCGGCTGCAGGCTCAGAGAGAAGGAACCTGGCGCGCGGGAGCCGGGGTGCGGACACCGGTGGAAGGTAAATTCCCTAATTTCGCTAGGAAGGGAGGCCAACTCATCTCCGCTGGGATGAAAAATTTCTGAAAAATTTCCGGTTTTGGCACAATAGGCAGCCAGAAAACTTCTCAGGGGTCACTCCAGTTAAACTGGACTAACTGGGGCGGCAGGAAATAACCACACTGGTGTTTTCGTCACTCTGATTCTAATCCGAAATTGTCCAATCATAGTCTGTGAACCACATCCTGGCCCTGGCCTGTGGTAGTATAGTGAGCTTTAAAAAGTTCTTATAAATTTTAGACAGTGCCAGGCACGTGGTGCATGTCAGTAAGCCAGAGGCTGAGGTATGAGGATCCCAATTTCAAGGCCAGCCTCAAAAATTTAGTGAGCTAAGATGCCATCTCACTCCAGTATGATTGGCAGCCATTATAAAGTCAAACAATAACAAGTGCTGGCGAGGATGTGGGGAAAAGGGTACACTTGTACATTGCTGGTGGGACTGCAAATTGGTGCAGCCAATTTGGAAAGCAGTATGGAGATTCCTTGGAAAGCTGGGAATGGAACCACCATTTGACCCAGCTATTCCCATTCTCGGACTATCCCAAAAGACCTAAAAAGAGCATACTGCAGGGACACAGCTACATCAATTCACAATAGCTAGACTGTGGAACCATCCTAGATGCCCTTCAATAGATGAATGGATTAAAAAAATGTGGCATTTATACACAATGGAATATTACTCAGCACTAAAAATATAACAAGATCATGGCATTTGCAGGGAAATGGATGGCATCAGAGCAGATTTTGCTAAGTGAAGTTAACCAATCTCTAACAAACAAAGGCCGAATGTCTTCTCTGATATAAGGGGGATTGCTAGGTTTCTGTTCTCGCGACTAAAAGGCTCAGGGGTCACTCCAGTTAAACTGGGCTAACTGGGCTGCACGAAATGACCACAAAAGAGACACAAATACCCTTTCTTTGGGGTCACTATGACAGCTCCTTGACCTTAAGGGTCCGCAGGAAGAGAGAGAGAGAGCGAGAGCCCGCGCTGACCCCTTTTATTGAGGAGAAGCTATTCAAATGAGGCCAGGGGTCAGGTTTCAGGGGCTGAGTATCTTCATGATGTCCACTGTCAGCAGGTTGACTGACACCTGGGTAGGCCACACCCCAGGGCACAGTAAGAGGAGGGCACACACACAAGGCACTTCCATGGAAGATTCTATCCTAAATAGGGCAAGGGGTTATATTACAAAGGAACAGGTGAGCCTAGCTCCACCCTTGGGGCTGTAGCAAGCCTAAGCAGTTTAGGGAGACTCTTTGCTCAAAACAAAACTAAGGGGCTGGGGATGTGGCTCAAGCGGTAGCGCACTCGCCTGGCATGCGTGCGGCCCGGGTTCGATCCTCAGCACCACATACAAACAAAGATGTTGTGTATACCGAAAACTAAAAAGTAAATATTAAAAAAAACTTCTCTCTCTCTAAAAAAATAAATAAAAAAATCTTTAAACAAAACTGAAGGGGCTGTGGATGTGGCCAACTGGTGGGACAATTGCCCTGACTGCCCCAGGGCCTGGGTTCTGTCTTCAGCAGCACAGATCAAAAACATTGGATGTACACACACGTGAAGGTATGCACCTGCACACCATGTCTATATGCATACTTGGCTTTTCTGAAGACACCTGGTTGGTAACACTGCCCCGGGACCTGGGCATAGAGTGGCAAGGAAAAGGCTTGGGAAGCATTGCTGCACAGTGAGTCTGGGCCGGCAGTCTTCTGCTCTCACTGGGAATTAAAGCCTGAGTCTGCCTAAGACAATCAAAAATTTTGATAAATGGACTAATTGGTTACCATTGGAATAATGGAGAACCCAAAGAGATGTTCCCCACCCTCCCCCGGGTTACTGGGAATTATACCCAGGGGTGCTCTACCACTGGGCTACACCCCTAGGACTTTTAGTTGTTGTTGAAATAGGGTCTCCCTAAGTTGCCAGGAATGGTCTTGAACTTGTGATCCTCCTGCTGGGTTCTGTGGTGCATGCCTGTGGTCCCTGGGACTCCAGAGCTGAGGCAGGAGTGTGGCAATTTAGGGGCCCACCTGGGAGGGCCTAAGCCAGTTGGTGAGACCCTGTCTCAAAAATATAAAAGGTCTGGGGGCATGGCCCAGTGGTATAGCACTCCAGGGTTGAGTCCACAGTATCCAAAATAAAAACAAGGGCTGGGGTTGTGACTCAGGTGCTAGAGCGCTCGCCTAGCCCGTGTGAAGCCCTGGATTTGATCCTCAGCAACACATAAAAATAAAAAGTATAGGTATTATGTCCACCTACAACTAAAAATATATATATTAAAAATATAGGTAAAGACTAAAACAATTTTTTTGTTGTTTTTGTACCGGGGATTGAACTCAGGCGCATCTGACCACTGAGCCACATCCCCAGCCCTATTTTGTATTTTATTTAGAGACAGGGTCTCACTGAGTTGCTTAGTGCCTCGCTTTTGCTGAGGCTGTCTTTGAACTCAGGATACTGCTGTCTCAGCTCAGGAGTTGCAGGGATTATAGGTGTGAGTCACTGTGCCTGACCAAAAACAAAAATTTTTTTTAAACATTTTTTTTGAGAGATTTTTTTTTTTTTAGAGAGAATTTTATTATTTATTTCTTAGTTTTCAGCGGACACAACATCTTTATTTGTATGTGGTGCTGAGGATCGAACCCAGGCCGCACACATGCCAGGCGAGCACGCTACCGCTTGAGCCACATCCCCAGCCCCAAAAACAAAATTTTGACTCAGTTTTCTTCAGCCATCTGAGAACAAAGTTTTTTTTTTTTTTTTTTGGTACCAGGGATGTAGCCCAGGGGTGCTCAACCCCTAAACCACATCCCCAGCCCTTTTCATTTTTGTTTTTTTGAGGTGGGGGTCTTGCTGGCTTGCTCAGCCTCGCTAAGTTGCTGAGGCTGGCTTTGAATTTGTGATCCTCCTGCCTCAGCCTCCTTAGTCGCTGGGATTTTGGGGCATGTGCTTCTGTTCCTGGCCAAACATTGTACTCCCATTAAGGTGAATGAAACTCCCTAATGAAACAGCAAATGCAAGGAAGCAGAAGTAGGAAGATTTTCTCTGAAGCTCAACAACAGGCAAAACTCAGGCATGGTGAGAGAGTGCTGATTTCCCCTGGGGGACCTCAATGACATATGCCAGCACACATTTTATAAGAACATATGGGACCAGCCAGGTATGGAGTCATGTGCCTGTGATCCCACAGCTGGGGAGGCTGAGGCAGGAGAATCCCAAACTCAAGGCCAGCCTTGGCAACTTAGTGATTACCTAAGCAACTTAGCGAGACCCTGTCTCAAAACAAAAATAAAAAGGGCTGGGATGTGGCCAGTACCACGCCCTCACAAAAAGGTGGTGACGATAATAAGATAGTAGCAATACTAACAAAATGAAGAAGGCCTGGAACAGGAAAGAAAGCCCCCGGAGGGACTGTGCCCAGCTCCAGCAAACATGAGACCAAGCAGATGTGGGCAGCTGGCGCCCACTGCAGCGAGGCAGGTCGGCTGCGAGGCCACCCTGCCTTCTCCAGGTGCCCCCATTCCAGGCTGCCCATGGCGCCCGGCCCCAGCCCTGCTCCCGCCACCAGTGCAGACTCACCCGCTGTTGGGGACAAGCGTTCAGGCTCTTCCACACCTGGACCCCCGCCTTTGCTCACCCTGGGCACTTCCTCCGGAGGTTTCTCCTTGGGTCTTAGAAGGTCTCTGGGAGATCCTGGCTGTGGTTGGGTTTCCCGGGCTTTGACCTTTGTGAAGCACAACTGGTCAAATCAGGGCGCCTCCTGGGATCCAGGAACTGGGTTTAACAGCTCCCAGGTGATTCTTATCCTGATCATCAAGTCTGGGAAATGCTGAGCCCGCAGGGAAGGTCCCCGGCCAGGGCTAAGCTCTTCTCCTGTGGCTTTCCTGGGCCCCTGTCTCTCCATCTCTATCTGCCTCCTTCTACCTTACTGTGTCCCTTGACCACTCTTTTTTTTTTTTTTTTTTTTTAGAANGGCAAGCACTCCACCACTGAGCCACAATCCCAGCCCTGGTCAGTGCTCTTTTAAGAAAAGGAAAAGAGACCAGCATGTGCCTTCTTTACCAGATGAAGACACAGCTAGAAGGCAGCCCCTGCAGGAACACCATCCTCACCAGGAACCAAAGTGGCCAGCATGGACTTTACCTGGGCTTCCCAGACTCCGAAACTGAGAAATAGCTTTTTAAGCCACTGTTTAAGCCACTCAGAATGTGGCTGTTTACGCCACTCAGAATGTATATTTTATTATGGCAGTAAGAACAGACTAATACAGCACCTTTATGTTTTTGATAGCACCATTATTAATGCATTCACTGAAAGTACTTTTCTTAAAGCAGATTTTTCCTCCCTGCCTCAACATGAAGTTGAATGTCTTGACGTGTAATAGCATGCATAATGTGCTATAACAGTGACTGATGAAAGTGCTAACTATAAGCCAGGCTTGTTTCAGCAGTTCACATATGATCTTATTTAATCCTCACAGCAACTCTACGAAGGAGACACAAAGACTTAGAAAGGTATATTGTTAGCCCAAAGTAAGCTGTGTTGGTGACAGGTTGGAAACCAGGAAGCCTGCTTCCAAGGCCTCTACTCTCACCAAATCTTAGTATAAAGGTGCAGGCACATTGTAAAAGGTGAAACTAACCCAAAATATTTGTTTCTGGATAGCAATCTTTCCCATTCCCTCTCCCTCTTTTTTTTTTTTTTTTCTTTCAGAACATCTTTTGAAACAGTACCACGTGACAGGATCTGCTCTCAGAAGGAAGATGCGGGGTGGGGGCGCTGTCCCTTCTCACCTTAAGGAGAAAGACTCCAGGCAATCGGTAAATACTCCACACTCACAACCAGGTAAAGGGGCTAGAGATACAGCTCCGTTGGTAGAGTGCTTGCCTCACACGCACAAGGCCCTGGGTCCATCCCCAGCACTGCACACCATAATAAAAATCCTGGGTAAAAAGCCAGGCACAGTGATGCACGCCTGTCATCCCAGCAGCTCAGGTGACTGAGGCAGGAGGAGCACAAATTCAAGGCCAGGCTCAGCAACTTAGCAAGTTAGGGAGACACCCTGTCTCAGACTAAAAAGTGCTGGAGATGTGGCTCCATGGTTAAGTGACCTGGGTTCAATCCCTGGTACCAAAAAAAAAAAAAGCAAAAATTCCTGTGGAGTACAGGCTTGTAATCCCAGTGGATTACGGTGAGGCTGAGCCAGGATGGGCAACTTTGTGGGATACTGTCTTAGAACAAGACATAAATAAGGGGACTGGGGATGTAGCTCAGTGGTAGAGCACCCCTGGGTCCATGCCTGGTACTACAAAGTAAAACACAAAACTAGATAAAAATCATGAACTGCAGAGGAAACCAATGAAATGAACTCCAGCCTTTTTATTTTTTTTTTGGTGCTGGGATTGAACCCAGGGCCTTGTGCATGTGAGAAAAGCACTCTACTAACTGAGCTACATCCCCAGCCCTCTTTTGTATTTTATTTAGAAACAGGATCCTGCAGAGCTGCTTAGGCCTTGTTCCGTTGCTGAGGCTGGCTTTGAACTTGCGATCCTGTTGCCTCAGCCCCCAAGCTGCTGGGATCATAGGTGTGAATCCCTACACTCAGCTCCATCTCCTCCATTCTTTCCACCATGGGGCAGCCACTAAGGTTGGCACTGTGAGTTTTTTTTTCCTGCTTTGGAAGTTCATGGAAGTGGAGGTTGGAAGGCTTTCTGTTTTCTAAAGGGAACGGCTGCAGTCTGAGCTTACTGCTTCTCCGTGTGATCGCTCCCACCAGGAGGCTGTGCTGCCATGTGCCCTGATGTGACACAGCAAGCAGAGTGGATCCTACCAGAGAAACTTGGAGCCTCTAAAAGTGAGCTAGATTAAAGGTAGCCTACACCAGGAATTTCATGATGGGGACCAAAAGCATGACAGGGTGTAGAGGGCATGCAGATGAGTGTGCAGAAGCAAGGAATCCCAGGACTGTGACCACCCAGGAGCCCAACAATTCACAGCTACATAAAACCCTTTTCTACAGGAGGAAGACAGAATGAGACATTTTAGGGCAATAGTAAATGACACTTATTTATTGATTTTATTTATGGTAGTGGACTGATCCAAACCCAAGAGCACTTAGCCATTGAACCATTCCCTCTCCTTAAGTGGCTTAAGGCTGGGTCAGGTGTCACCACACTTGGTAGCATTTGTCTGAGAGCTCACAAATTGAGCCTGGTCGAGTGGTGCAGGCCTATAATCCTAGCCATTCTGGAGGCTGAGACAGGAGGATCAATCACAAATTCAAGGCCAGCCTCAGCAACTTAGCTGATGCTCTGTCATTAAGTAATAAATATGAAAAAGGAGAGATGTGCTTAGTGGTGGGTGCCCAGGATTCCATCTCCAGTATTAAAACAACAACAGCAAAAGTACCCTGCCGAACTCCACAGGCCATTCTCCAGGAGGGCCTGAGACCCAGCCACCCACTATGCCCGTCTTTGTTCCTCTGGGTGGGCAGCACCCGCTTCCCAGAGCTCCCCATGGTCACGTGGCCTCCCTGCTGGGCACGGAGGAGTGGTGGTGGGGCACGGAGGAGTGGTGGTGAGCCACCGTGCAGCCTGGGGTGCACGGAGGGGGTTCTGAAATCTGCTGGAGGAAGTACACGGTGGGGTCCCGGCAGCAGCCAAAGTGGATCATTTTGTGGCTCCCGGCGTGGACTGTGTGGATCTTGAAAGGGGGGCATATGCTGAGCTGGAAGGAGGGGGTCTGGCGGTTGGTGTAGACTGGGGCCGCGAGGCAGGGACCCAGCTCCGGCTCTCTAGGGGCTGCGACTGCCCTGCTCCAGGTGGGCCCGGCCTTGGCTTGGGGCTCCGCAGACTCCCGCTGGGGGGCTTGGGGCTCCGCAGACTCCCGCTGGGGGACCTCCTGCTTTTGCTGGACGTGCAGTTTTTGTTTCTTGAGTTTTGCTCTGTGGTTCTTGAACCAAACCTGAGGGGAAGAGTGAGATTCCAGAAGAGGTTTCCCTTTGCTCAGCGAAATGGGGACTTCCACGTGAGAAGAGCTGGCTCCCCACCTCGGTTCCGTTAGGGAACCCCCCCCAGCCTGATCCCAGGACAGCAGGAGAGCCTGTCTGGGCACCAAGTGAGGCAGGGACCAGGGAACCCAGAGCGGGAGATCACGGGGCAGTGGCGCCCTCTTGTGGAGGCTCTTGGCCTGAGCTCAGGCCACTGCCCCAAATGATGGGTCCAATCAAAACGCCACCTGCCTGGTGTGACCCTTCAGCAAAGAGTAGGTTCTTTTTTTGTGTGGGGCTGGGGATTGAATCCAGGGCCTTATGCGTGCGAGGCAAATACTATATCAACTGAGCTATATATCCCCAGCCCATGAGTAGGTTCTGCATTAAAAAAAAAAAAAATTGGGGGGGGGGCTTGCTTTGGCAGCACATATACTAAAATTGTAGCAAAACATGGTCCCTGTGCAAGGAGGACATGCGAATTAATGAAGCGTTCCATAGGGGAAAAGTTTTTGTTACTGGTAAGAGCACTTAACCACTGAGCCACATCCCCAGCTCTTTTTATTTTCTGTTTTGAGACAGGGTCTTTCAATTTTTTGGAAATAGGCATAACAGTTTAGGTAATCACTAAGTGGCTGAGGCTGGTCTTCAACTTGTGATCTCTCTTAGGGCCTCACTAAATTGCTGAAGACTGGCTTTGAACTTGTGATCCTCCTGCCTCAGCCTCCCAAGTTGCTGGGAATATGGGCATGCACCACTATGCCTGGTGGTTTTTACATCTTTAAAATGGTTGGGGGAAAAAAATCGGAATAAGAATATTATTTTGCGATGTGAAAACTATACGAACTTTTAAAAAATATTTTTAATTGTAGATGGACACAATACCTTTATTTTTATGCGGTGCTGAGGATTGAACCCAGTGCCTCACCTGTGTGAGGCCAGGGCTCTACCACTGAGCTATAACCCCAGCCTGAAAACTGCATGAACTTCTGACTTGGGTCCATAAGGTCCCTGGGAACACAGGTAGCCTTATTTGCCTACATGTTGCTGTGGCTGGGTCCATGCTGTGATTGCAGCCTGGCTCACAAAGCCTGGAATAGTCACTATCTTGTCCTTACAGAAAAAACTCTGCCCATCCTCAGTGCAGGCAGGGGTCTGGAGAGGGGTGGGTTGCTATGGGTAGCAAAGTCTAGGCCTTAGGCTACTGGGACCTGGGGTGGTAGCAAAGGTCAGGCCCTCCCCTAGAGGTCCGGGCTTAGGGTGGTACAGAGAGGTAGCTAGAAGAGATGGTCAGCTTCCCACCTGCAGGACCGATGGGTCTAAGTTCATTTTCGAGGCCATTTGTCTCCTCAGGTTGGGGTCTGGGTACGGGTTCCTGTTGAAAATCAGGGTCAGATCTTCCAGCTGTTTCTCCGTGAACAATGTTCGCTTCTTGTGGGGATGCCTCTCTTGCTTGTCTTGGAAGGAGAGAAACAGTCCAAATGCGCAATGCTACCCATTTTCCTCTCAAAACTGTGACCCTGTCCTGCTTTCCAGGTGGGCTAAACCTGCTTTCTGACTACATGACAAGTCCCCAGACATATCACACACAAGCAGGAAGCAGATCTGATTTTATTGAGCAGTTCCTGTGTATATATGCTCAGGCAGTAGCTAGGCAGATTAGAGGCAGCCACCAGTACACTTTCTTGCTAACTGTCCTTGCTGTGACCAGTTGAGAAGCGGGCCGTGGAGCAAGCGCAGGGACTGCAACCCAGGGCCTCATGCCCAGGGCTGTGCCTACGGGGTAAGCGTCTCAGCCTCTCCCACACCTAGCGTGAGGAGAGTGGCCTGCCACTCAGACGCCAGGTATGCAGTACTCCATGCACCTGTCCCCACACAACACAGCACCTCAAAACAACAGTGTCTGAGCAGCTTCTCCACTGTCCACAAGACTGGGCAGAGCCACAGCAGCGTCACCCTCCCAGCCCGAGTCCCAGTGCAGCTGAGGCTCCTTGGGCCTCTGCTTCTGCCCTCCCGCCTTACCTTCAGGAAGGGCCTTGGAGCCTGACATCTTGGGACTTGGATGTACGCCTGGCTCAGCCTCTGCAGTCAGAGCGGGCAACTGAGGCATGGAGACTTAAGTACATCCCTGGACAGCCACACCCTTAGTCACACCTCTTCCACCTCCTTCCCCACCCTCCTGTCTGATCCTCAGATCCTTCAGAACCCCTGGGTTTCTCCCAATCCCTGCGGCTGATCCCGGTGTTCCACAGCTGTGGCATCCTGGTGAACCCACTCCAGACCGAACATGGAAAGCCCTCCTGCTGAACACCCGAGCGGATCCCTACACACGCTCAGAACATCACTCTTCAGCTGGGCTCAGTCACCCAGAACGGCCCGCTTTCTATGTGGCCGCCACAGGATGAGCCGGCCGATGGGAGCTGGCTTCCTTACCAACCACCCAGCACCCCAGGGGAGCATGTCACCCTATAATTGCTAGCCCTGGGGAAAGAGCAAAATTCCGAGTATGATTTCTACTAGAGGTGCATTGCTCTTCCACCTTCTGAGGTGGAGAATCACAGGTGCAGCCTTCTGAAGTCAGGGCAGAGTTTATTGAGCACATAGACGCTTCAGTACTCAAAGTCAACTCTGAAACCCGCCCTTTGGCATCTCCTGGGAACTTGTCAAAAACACAGAGTCTCAGCATGCAAGGTGGCAGCTGTGCAAAGCCAGCACTTAGTGTGGCCCTTTCTCCTGCTGTCAGTCGCCTTCTTCCCCAGGGCTTCCAGCAGCACCGTGTGGGGACAGATGGTGGGGAGTTCACTGGGGTGGGGGGGTCCCCGGAAAGCAAAGGGTTCCTAATTATCATGGCCATGGCTGTGTTCTTTTTTCTCTCTTTTTTTTTTTTGTTACCAGGGCCTGAACCCAGGAATGCTTTACACTGAACCACATCCCCAGCCTTTTAATTTTTCTTTTTTGATACAGGGTCTACTAAATAGCTAAAGCTGGCCATGAACTTGCCATCTTCCTGCCTCAGCCTCCTGAGTCGCAAGGATTACAGGCATGTACCACCACAACTGTGTACTTTTGATCTGAATTTTCTGTTTCTTTCTTTTTTGGGTACTGGGGATTGAACCCAGGGGTGGCTTAACCATTGAGCCACATCCCCAGCCCTAATCCTTTAAGACAGGGCCTACCTAAATTGGCCTAGAACTCGAGATTAGCCTGCCTCACCCTCCCACTTTGCAGGGATTACAGGTGTGGCCACCTTAACCAGCTATGAGGAAAGTTTCAAGAGGTCAATCTCCTTGTAAGATGGGTCAATCTATTCCATCTAGATATGTTTGTAAACTAATGTCAAATAGAATGCAGGCCAGGCATGGTGGCGCACGCCTGTAATCCCAGCGGCTCAGGGGATTATCAATTTTTTGGTAACAGGGATAGCAGTAGTTTAGTTAATCACTAAGTGGCTGAGGCTGGCAGGATTCTCAGCGGACCAGGGGGCTGAGAATCGTGAGTTCAAAGCCAGCCTCAGCAAAAGCGAGGCACTAAGCAACTCAGTGAGACCCTGTCTCTAAATCAAATACAAAATAGGGTTGGGGTGTGGCCCAGTGGTCCAGTGCCCCTGGGTTCAATACCCATTACCAAAAAAAAAAAAGAAACAAACAAACAAAAAAAACAGAATCTCGGTTCATTTCAGACTCAATCCAAATCTGCCTTGTAGGCAGAGACCCAGGTGATTGGGATGCTCAGTTAAGATGGAGAAGCCTGGGCTGGGGGTGTTGCTCAGGGGTGGAGCATCTCCCCAGCATGCGGGAAGCCCTGGCTTCTGTCTCCAACACCAGGAGAAACGAAAATGGAGAGATGCCACTGTATGTAGTGGACCTGAAAAATCTGAGTCACTGGCGTCTCCTGTAGGGGCTGGTTAGGTCACAGGGGGCTGATGCTGGGCTCCACTCACCCCAAGGCCTCAGGTAGGGCCTCAGGATTTACATCCCTAACAAGTTTTTGGGGAATGGTGCTCAATGAGGAGGGCTGGGACTCTTGTCAGTGATAAGGCCCTCGCAGGTAACTTCCGTAACCTTTAGTGCTGTTGTATGCCTAGCATTGTTCTGCATATCCCAATTTTAAATCCACCTAATAATCTCATTTTACAGAGGAGGAAGGTGATGATAGAAAGGGAGTTAGCTGGGTGTGGTGGTGCATACCTGTAATCCCAGGGATTTGGGATTTGAGTTCAAGGTCAGCCTCAGCAAGTTAGATTTTGAGCCATTTAGTGAGACCCTGTCTCAAAAACTGAAAAAGGCTGGGGATGTACTCAGTGGTTAAGCACACTCAGGTTCAATCCCAGTACCCCCCCCCCCCCAAAAAAAAAAAGTTGACCTTGCCAGCATCCCAATGTGACACTAATAAGGGCAAATTCCTGTTACCTTGTAATTGGTCTTGCTCTGTTATGACCACTAGGGGATGCTATTGCACATATGTCCAGCAGAGGTGCCAGACAGTCCAGAAGGAGACCTTACTGATTAAACCCGAGAAAAATTCCAAAGCCAAGGAGGTAGAGACACTGTATTTTAATATGAAATAAGCTACTGTTCAGTTCCTCAAGCTGAGCACCTTCTAAGAAGCCTCTTGGCTTGGTCTTCGCAATTGCCAGCATGCCCACCTTCTCTACAGTGCTGGTTTTTCCTCATCTCTTGTGCAGGTGATTGGATGGGCATAGGAAGTTTGCTTTTGGAAGTGTTTCCCAACAGTGTGCATCTCCATGCCGAGGATGCCCTGTTTACCAAGAGGTCAGCCTAAGAGCTGCTTGTCCGGGCAGTTCAGTTTTTAGTGATTTCTGCCACAGTCTGTAGATCAGCTCACTTGCTTGGGTTACTGGTACCTCAGCATGTTAAGGGAGGTTTTGGTGAGACTGAGGAATCCAGCAAAACTGGAGGAACCCCAAAACTTCTGAATGTGGGCTCCCATCATGGATATCTCTGAGCCTGTCACAGTCCTGTTTTTTTTTTTTTTTTGTACAGGGGGTCTTTGCTACTGAGCCACACCCCAGCCTTTTTTTTTTTAAATTTTGAGGCAGGGCCTTGAACTTGTTTTCCTGCTGCCTCAGCCTCTGGTTGCTTGGGACTAGCATGCACCATCAAACCCAGAGAGTCCTCCTGGGTTCTGCAGGCACATAGACGTTGCTGGCTCTTCCCTCCGTGGTCCCCCTTGTGCCTCGGTTCTGCACACCCAGCTGTATTCTTGGAGGCAGAGCTTAGCATTTTCAGCCCATCATTTGTTAATTTCTTCTGCATTGCCTTTCCAAGCATCTTTTGGGCCATTGGACAGCAAAATTCTTTCACATCCTGAGGGTTTCTGGCATGGAAAAACTCACTTCCCCTATGGTCTGCATAACACCTAAAAGGCAGAGAACAGGACAGCTTTCGAAAGGTGAATCAGACACAACAAGAAAAACATTTTGCAGTACTGGGTTTGAACCCCGGGTCAGTCTACCACTGAGCCACATCTCCGGCTCTTTTATTTACTAATTTCTTTTTTTGAGATAGGGCCTCGCTTAGTTGCTGAGTAGAGTCTTGCACTTGCAATCCTCCTGCCTCAGCCTCCCGAGCTCCTGGGGAATAGGCGTGAGTGCCTGTTTAGTGAAGCTGTATTTTAAGGGTGATAGAAAAGTTTTGGAACTTCACAGAGGTGGTGGTCAAACAGCATTGTGACCGTCCTAATGGCCACTGATTGGCTCACTTCAAAGTGGCTGATTTTAGGTTGTGTGGCCTTCACTCAGGGGGGCACTGCGGGCGTGAGTGGAGTGACCACAAGTATGGAGACTGCTTTCTTCAGGCTGCTGCCTTCTATCCTGCCACAGCCCGTGAGCCCATCATTTAAAAAAAAATATTTATTGATTTATTTTTTAGGTGTAGATGGTCACAACACAATGCCTTTATTTTTACATGGTACTGAGGATCAAACCCGGGTCCCACCCGTGCTAGGAGCGCTCTACCACTTGGCCATAATCCCAGCCCCCATCATTTGTTAAATTCTGTCTTTGGGTATAAATTTTTCCCTTTTCCTAGGGTTAAGATACAACCAGGAACCATAGGCTGACCTCGGAACAGTTAAGTACTGTAGGAAACTTTTTGTGTTAGGAAAATATATTAGGACAGAAGAGAAAAAAACAAAAATCAGCAACTCTGCTTTCCAAGTCTTTCTCCAGGTAGCTCACTCCCTTAGTATTTTAACTAAGTCCTCAGAGGTCCTTAACTGGGTCTGCGAAAGCACACCTCAGGGATAATCCTGCACCTCCAGGAGGGGAAGCAGACCTGGAGGAAGAGAATTGGCAGCTCTCCAAGGGGACTGGCAAGTGGCCATTACCTTTCTTTTGGAGAGGCTAAAGAAGCCTGCCCCAGGGTTGATCCACTGGCATCTCTGCAGGTGGGCTCAGACATGAGGATTTAAGCGTCCCTTGGAGCGCCAGCAGGGCTGTTAACTGCTCCTGGTGTCCCTGAATTCAGGAGTGCTATGTTGGTGCCCCAGGGAGCCCTTGGCCTTGCAGCCCTAGGGATACAGGTGAAGCCAGGTTTAAAGAGGCAACATAGGTGCTCAGTGGAGCTCTTGGGACTACCTGCAGAAGCAGCAGCCCTTGGCTATCACTGCCCACCTGGAAGAGTAGTGCGGACAGCAGCTGGCCACCACTCCCTAAATATCAGGGGATTATCTTACAGTGCTGGGATCACTCTCCAATCCTGTGGAGAATCTAAAAGCTTCATGATTTGAGTCAGTCTCCTCCGTATCTTCACCTGTCATCTGTTTCCCCATACCTGGTTCAGATTGCTGCTGAAACCTCCGGTCTCTAACCTTTCACACGGAATGCCTGAGGGAAGGATTTCCCCTTCAAGGGGAGTGAGTGTGTTTATCCTTCCTTCCTACTTGGTGGGTGGTGTAAGAGTCCACTCACCCCTTACCGTTAAACTGACCCAGATGACTGAAACTGCAACTATTTTTTTTTTTAAATATTTATTTTTTAATTCTCGGTGGACACAACATCTTTGTCTGTATGTGGTGCTGAGGATCGAACCCGGGCCGCACGCATGCCAGGCGATCGCGCTACCGCTTGAGCCACATCCCCAGCCCCTGAAACTGCAACTATTACGCTACACCTTCTGCTCGACACCAGTGGCTCTCACCCAGTGGGCATTTAGTAGTGTCTGGAGACATTTTTGTTAGAAATTGGAAGGCACGTGGTGTTCCTGACACCCAGTGAGTCAAAACCAGGGACATTGTGAACATCCTGTAATGCATGCTACAGCCCCCGCCCCCAAGTTCTCAGGTTCCAATATCACTAGTAATAAAGTTGGGATTCTTTTCTTCTTTTAATTGATCACAGTGCAGGGGATTGAATCCAGGTCTTTGGGCATACTGGGCAAGTGCTTTATCACTGAGGCACATCCTCAGGCTTTTTGATTTTTTTAAGACAAGGTATTGGGGGGGGGGTTGTGGCTGTGGATCAGCAAGAGTGTTCACCTAGCATGTGTGAGGCCCTGGGTTCGATCCTCAGCACCACATATAAANGCCGGAATTACAGGCATGCACCATCACATCCAGTTCCAAAAGAACTATTTTAAACACAATTTAAGAATCCAGAGACAGCTGGTTGTGATGGTGCAAACCTGTAATCTCAGAAGCTGGGAGGCTGAAACAGGAGGTTTACCAAATTCAAAGCCAGTCACAATTTAGTGAGACCCTGAGCAATTTAACCAGACCTTCTCTGAAAGTGAAAAAAAAAAAAAATTTAAAAGGGCTAAGGATATGGCTCAGAGGTTAAGTCCCCCCATGGGTTCAATCCTCAGTACTAAAAAAAAAAAAAAAATCAGGCAAATTTGGCCTGCTAGTGCACACCTATAATCCCAGCAGCTAGGGAGGCTGAGTCAAGAGGATCACAAGGTCAAAGCCAGCCTCAGCAACTTCATGAGGGTCTAAGAAACTAAGCAAGACCCTGCCTCAAAAAACAAAACAACAAAGAATCCCGAGGCAGCTGGGTGTGGCAGTGTATGCCCTTAACCTCAGGGAGGCTGTGATTCTGGAGACTCCAGAGATGGAGAATCGCAAACTTGAGACCAACCTCAGCAATTTAGTGATACCCTTAGCAACTCAGTGAAATCCTGTCTTTTTTTTTTTTTTTTTCAGTTGTACTTGGACACAATACCTTTATTTTATTTATTTATTTATATGTGGTGCTGAGGATCGAACCCAGGGGGGACTTAACCTCTGAGCCATATCCTTAGCCCTTTTAATTTTTTTTTTTTTTTCACTTTCAGAGAAGGTCTGGTTAAATTGCTCAGGGTCTCACTAAATTGTGACTGGCTTTGAATTTGGTAAACCTCCTGTTTCAGCCTCCCAGCTTCTGAGATTACAGGTTTGCACCATCACAACCAGCTGTCTCTGGATTCTTAAATTGTGTTTAAAATAGTTCTTTTGGAACTGGATGTGATGGTGCATGCCTGTAATTCCGGCAACTCAGGAGGCTCAGGTAGAAGAATCGCCGATTCAGGCCATCCTGGTCAATTTAGCAAGACCCAATCTCAAAATAAAAAATAGAAAGGGCTGGGGATGTTGCTCAGTGGCAGAGCACCCCTGGGTTCAATCCCCAATACGCCCCCCCAAAAAAAGATGTGGAAGAAAAGATGATTGATCAGAAGAGGAGACCTGTTACCATGGACATGACAAAATGCCATCTACAACCCTAGATCTGTCCCCACACCTTTCCTCAAGCCAGCCTAAGAAGGCACATCTATGATGGCTCATGTTCTCTTTGAAAATAAGAGTAGACGGGAGCTGGGGTGGGATCCAGGATCCCAGACGTCCCCATGCTGAGTCTCAGAGTGTGCCGAGGGCTGAGAAGCGGGTGGGTTACCAGATTGGCTGCAGGGATCTCACAGGGATGAAGCACAGCCTGGGGGAACACATCCAGGCCCCAGGTCCCCTGTGCTGGGAGCCCTGGGTGCAGGCCGGCAGCCTACCACTGAGCCCCCTCCCAGCCCCCAGATGGCCAATTTTGTGTGTATTTTATCATAGCTTTAAAAACTCACAGAGAAGTCAGTTTCTGATGGCATCATTGCAGACAGGCTCCTCTGTGCCCTTCCCTGCCCTGCCCACTGGGCATTCCAGGAGATATTTGAGCAGGACAGGTCTCCACCCCAGCTCAGCTTGAACCCACCCACCGACTCTGATCCAGAGCTCCAGGGCCCAGAAGTCCAGTCCATCTCTAGGGTAACCCCTCTTCTGCAGAGGACAGGGCCTGCAGTTTCCCCAGCAGACTATCAGCCTGGCCTGAGGGCGGAGAGATCTGCCTTCTGGAGGAGAGTGGCAGGTGCTGCTGGGGAGGACTGGGTGGCACAGCTGATACACATTCCTGTGTGAATTTGTCTTTCTGTTCATGATTCCTGGCTCACAAAGCAGGTTATAGGAACTCAAAATTCTCTTCTCCAAAGAAGGTCATAGAAAGCCTGTTTTCCCCTGTCCTTTCTGTTATATAGATGACCATAAAAATTAGCTTTTCTGATAGTAGGTCTTATTTTAAAAGGGGTCCTGGGCTGGCATGGTAGTGCATGCCTATAATCCCAGTGACTTGGGGGACTGATTCAGGAGGATCTCAAGTTCAAAGTCGGCCTCCATGATTTATTATTATTATTTATTGAGACCCTGTCTCTAAATAAAATATGTAAAGGGCTGGAGGTGTGGCTCAGTGATTTAGTGCCTTTGGGTTTAATCACTAGTTTGAAAAAAATAGAAAAAAAAAAAAAGAAGGTCCTACTCCATACAGGGAGTAATGCTTGGGGGGGGGGAGGGCGGGAGGGCTGTGGAGAGAAGGGTGCCCTGGGTCCCCTCGAGTCAGCATGACGTCTCGCCTTTTTGCCCAATCTTCCAACATGGTTCTCACGCTTCATTGTTGCCTGAACCCCAACAGGACAGGGTTCAGAGCTCAGGACACAGATGGCATGGAAGCCCAGGGGAGGAGGGACAAGAGCCAAAGAGGGTGGACAGCCCAGCTCCGCGGTTGCTTGCTCCTGAGCTCAGCCCTTGCTGACCCCAGCCGGGTACTGCTCATTTGTCTCCTTTAAAATATCCTTTAAAACAAACTGGTAAATGTAGGCCTAGTGTCCCATAGAATTCTGCGAGCTGCTATGAAAAATGAATTGCATTGGGAAGGGGTCAAGGCAGCACCTGTTTGTAAGTGCTGGGGCACAAGGTGAGAGGCCAGGATTGGTGAGTGGGTCCGATGTGGGGCATCCCTGGGGACTGAGCCCTCCGCCTGGGGGTCTGATGCCAACTCCAGGTAGACATGTCAGGACTGGATTGGGTTAGAGGACGCCCAGCTGGTATCTGGAATGTTCATACAGCAGAATGGATCGCGGGTCGGGAGAAGCCTGTGGCTCTGAGACCTGTTTCCTAGCTTGTCTGGCTTTGCATGTAACCTACCTAGAGATGTTTAAGACGCATAAGAGGAGGCCCAGCTCCAAATTCCAATTCCCTTCCACTCGGCAAGCCATGAAGCAAAGTGACCCGGGGTTCTTGGCTTGGAAATGTGTGTGGTTTGAGCTGTCACCAAGCCCCACACGTGGAGGGAGGGTAATGACCGCCCTCCGTGCCTGTGGCACAGGCAGCCAAGAAGTGGGGGAGCTCCCACGGCAGCCGGCTCCCTCCAGCAGGGCGCATGCCCACGGGCTCCAGGGTGGCGTGGTCACTACGTGCCAGGAGCTGTACTGCGAGCGGCCTTTGGTCTCATCAAGTGACACCTGCAGAACTTTGAAAAGGGTAGAGGTTCTAACATAGCCCCAAGACCCCACAGCTTTGAGCTGGAGGGCTTTCACCAGCTGCTCCTGGGAACTTCTTGCTCCAAGGATACCTCTTACGTCCGACTCCCCAGTGTGAAGTGAGCGGTTTTTTTTTAAAAGTGTTTTTTACTTGTAGCCGGACACAATACCTTTATTTTATTTATTTATTTTTATGTGGTGCTGAGGACTGAACCCAGTGTTTCATACTTGCAAGATGCGTGCTGTACCGCCGAGCCCCAGGCCCAGCCCCAGCCCCCACAGAGCCTTCTTGGTACCTTTCTGTCCTGTGTTTTGCAGGGACCTTTGCATCCTCTGGGACTCTGCCAGAATGCTGTGGAAGGATGTGCACAGGTTTGGTCACAAGCTGGAACACAGGTGGCCACCGGTGCTGGTCTTGGGGTCTCCGAGTTGCTTGTGCTGCTGTATGAACATTCTGGATCTTATGGCCCTGGTGTGTGCAGCGCCCTGGGAGTGGGCGTGTATGTCCTGGCTGGGGCAGTGGCCAGAGAAACAGCTGGACCAGCCACCATCATCTGCTTCTGTCGGTACTGTGGGGCCAGGGTACCATGTCCGGTTCCACCTGTCTCTCCAGCTATGTGGGCCAGCTGCTGGCTGTCATCACTGGCTGGAACCTCGTACTCTCCTATGTCATCGGTGAGATCACAGGGCAATGAGGAAGATAACAGGAACTGAGGACCCGGAGAGTGGGTTAGCGGATCCGAGTGGCTTCGACCCTCATCCGGGGCACTGTTGTTTAATGCAGGCTGGTCGCCGGGAGAGGGAGACCCCCGATGTCAGCCCACTTACTTGTCCTGCTTTCCCTAAGTGTCAGAACTAAGAAGTAGAACTGCTGGGCACCTTGGTGTGTTATGCCAGATTCGCGGGACCCCAATAGACCTCCAGGAGCCGAATCCGATGCAAGCACACAAGAGTCTTTATTGCAGGCTGGGGATGTGGCTCAAGCCATAGCGTGCTTGCCTGGCGGCGTGAGGCCCGGGTTCGATCCTCAGCACCACATACAAAGAAAGATGTTGTGTCCGCCGAAAACTAAAAAATTAAAAATATTAAAAAAATTCTCTCTCTCTCTCTCTCTTTAAAAAAAAAAAAATACTTGTTAAGAGTCTTTATTGCAAGCTCGAGCCCGGAAACACAGACGTTCCCATCGCAGCGGTCCCAGGGAGTGAGTCCCAGTCCTTTGTTCAGTGAGATTTTATAGGTTTTGGGGGGATACTCTATTCGTCACAACATCACACAGCAAATCATTCCATACTGCGGGAAAGTCAGACAACATTGATTAGCACATTCACTGGTGGAAACAAGTTGGGTAGGGGTGATTGGTTAGTACAAGAGGGAGATTCCTTTGAACTGATTGGTTTAGGCCATGTGGGTGTACGTGCTAAACTACATGGTTTCCCAACATGTTATCAACCACCATAAACTACTTGGGGGTCATCTGGCATTCTAGGTATTTTTCCCTGTCTTATGCTGATTGGAGGTTGCTAGGGGGTTGCTATGGGTCCTCACCTAGCCTGACTGAGTCAGGGACACCTGGTGCAGCAGATCTTTACTGTTATTTACAGACAAACAACTCAGCAGGGTGGGTATGGGCCTAGGATTGCTCTGTGGGTTTTTCCAAGGACAAGGGTCACGCCCCCTTCCTTAGGACAGACCTTAAGGTAGAAGCTGCTGTTATTCATTTATTTTTTAAAATGGAGTCACATTAGTTTCTCAGGTGCAGGCCTGTAATCCCAGCGACTGGGGAGGCTGAGGCAGGAGGATCGCGAGTTCAAAGCCAGCTTCAGCAACAGTGAGGGGTAAGCATCTCAGTGAGACCCTGTCTCTAACTAAAATACAAAATAGGGCTGGGGGGTGGCTCAGTGGTTAAGCACCCCCCTCTGGGTTCAATCCTCAGTAGCAACCACCACCAACTGGAACTACGGCCTGGGGCGGGGGATTCCTGTAGATGAGGGCGTAGGTGAGGGGACATGGCCGCTAAGCTGCTCTCTCACTGTCTTGCCGCCTCTGCTCAGCTGTGCTGCTGGTGAGACTTGCCCAGAAGGTTTATTTGGTGGGCAGTGCTGGCGGTGGGTCACTAGGTACATGCTCTGCTACTGAGCTGCACCCGCAGCTTACCTTGGCCCTCTGAAGAGAGTTTGACCCTCAACCTCCAAGCCCTCCCCATGGACTCCACTGTTCCCTTCCTTCTTCCTCCCTCCCTTCCTTTCCCGACAGTACTGGGGACTGAACCCAGGGCCTTGACCTTCTGGGCAAGCACCCTACCACTGAACCCAGCCCCTTTCTAATCTTTTATTATTTTTATTCATTCATGTACTTTTTGGCATAAGTGGAAAATAGCCCAGGGGTGCCTTGGCACTGGGCTCTATCCCCAGTCCTTTTTATTCAGAGACAGAGTCTTGCTAAGTGGCCCAGGCTGGCCTCGAACGCGCCATCCTCCTGTCTCAGCTGGGATCACCCCTCTGTGCCCAGTAGTCTCTTCTCATTATGAATATGGTCAATGGTGCATCATGGGCGCCACATTCTGGAAGGGTCTGTTCTTCCTCCCACCACTGCAGGAGCTGCCCGCGTGGCCCGGGCCTGGAGTGCCGCCATTGCGCTCTGACTGGGAACCACATCTCCCAGGGCCTGGAGGGCAGCGTCTCTCTGCGCATGCCTAGTGTCCTGGCCACGTATCCCGACTTCTTTGCTCTGGGGCTGGTGCTGCCGCTCACTGGCAAGGCAGGGTGTGGAATGAGACGGGCGAGGGCCTGGGGCCGGAAGAGCTGGAGGGAGGTGGAGATGTGGTGAGAGATCAGGCAGAGGCGGGTCTTCCCCAGCCCTGGCACCCGGAGCCCTGGGCCAGATCACTGCAGGGCAGCCCTGTGCACAGCAGGCTGAGTGGCATTCCTGGCTTCCACCACCAGGGGCCAGTAGCGCCTCTCAGTGATGACAAGCCACATGTCTCTGGGGAGGCAAGACAGTGCCAAGCTCAGAACCAGTGACTTTGTTTCTTCTCTGGTACTGAGACCAAAGCTTGTTTAAAAAAATTGTTTTGGGCTGGGGATGTGGCTCAAGCGGTAGCGCGCTCGCCTGGCATGCGTGCGGCCCAGGTTCGATCCTAGCACCACATACAAACAAAGATGTTGTGTCCAACGAAAACTAAAAAATAAATATTAAAAAAAATTCTCTCTCTCTCTCTCTCTCTCTCTTAAAAAAAAATAAAAATAAAAAAAAATTTTGTTGTTGCTGGGAATTGAACCCAGGGCTTCGTGCATACTATGAGCTCTACCACTGAGTTAAATCCTCAGTCCCTGATTTTAAATGTTGAATTAATTCAACAATTTAAAAAATTTGAAATTAGTTTTAAAAATTTGAAAAGTTTTTTGGGGCTGGGGTTGTGGTTCAGCGGTAGAGAGTTCGTCTAGCACATGTGAGGCCTTGGGTTTGATCCTCAGAACCACATAAAAATAAATAAACAAAGTAAAGGTATTGTGTCCAACTACTTCTAAAAAAATACACATTTAAAAAATATTTTAAAAAAAATTGAAAAGTTTTAAAAAAATGAGTTGAAATTCAATAATAAAATTAATCATTTTACCCTTTTGTTGTGCTGGCGATGGATCCCAGGGCCTCATGCATGCCAGGTAAAGGCTTTACCACTGAGCTACATCCCCAGAAAAATTAATTGTTTTAGGATACTGGGGCCTAAACCCAGGGTGCTCTATCACTGAGCTATGTCCCCATTGCTTTGCATTTTAATTTTGAGGCAGCATCTCACTAAGTTGCCCAGGCTGGCCTCAAACTTCGGAACCTCCTACCTCAGCCTCTGCAGTCACTGGGATTAAAGAGAAGTCCCACTGTGCCTGGCCATTTTTAAATGAAATATCATTGTACATGTTTATGGGGTTTAGTGTGATATATTGTTACAGTGTGATAATAAATGTAGAAAATGCGTATGATCAGATTAGGGTAACTGACATTTCCATCATCTCAGATGTTTATCATTTCTTTGTATTGTGAAGAGCCTGGTGAGGTGGCCACAGGCCTGTAACCCCAGAGACGTGGGAGGCTGAGGCAGGAGGATCACAAGTTTGAGGCCAGCCTGGGCAACTTAGGGAGGCCCTATGTCAAAAAACAAACAAGCAGGACTGGCATGTAGCTTGGTAGTAAGGCATCCCTGGGCTCAACCCCCAGTACCAGTGAATAAATGGATCTTCTTTCTTAGCAATTCTGACATACAGTTGGTGGTTGTCCACCAGTTTCCCTCCTGGGCCAGGGAAGAGCAGAAGCCATTCCTCCCACCCGACTGTGCCTTCTGGGCGACTCACCCTCCCCACCTGCCTGCTCTTACCAGGCCTTTGGGTCCCTTTTTTCTGGACTCTCCGGTTGTTCCTCCCCACAGGACCCTTGGCCCCGGGAGCTTGAGAGTCGGACCTGGTCAGCGGGCTGTTCACAGGCGGAAACTCTGGCTGAGCTTCATCAAGGGAGAGCTGCAAACCCGCAGCGCACAGGGGACGTCTGCTCACAGGAAACGTCTGCGCACAGGGGAGGTGTGCGCACAGGGAACGTCTGCGCACAGGGGAGGTGTGCGCACAGGGCAGGTTTGTGCCTTTCGGCCTGGATGGGACTCTCCCCGGAGCGGCCACCTGCTTTGTTGCATTTATTGGTTTTGACAGCATGGCCACTACAGGTGCTGTGGCCGTCCCTCCCGAGGCCGCCGCGACATAGATCGGGCTGCCCTTGGGCTTAGAGCTGGTGGAGCCCGCCTGCTTTGGGGAGTGTGCGGGGGGAGAGGGCCCTGTGCCCCTCAGTGTGTGACCCCTGCAGGGGAGGAGGCTCGCCACCCTCAGCTCCGCTTTGTGACATGCTCTGGCGTCTCCTCCGCGCTCACTCCCAGGACGCCCTACTACCAGTAGGTCCCCGGGCTGCGGTCCTCCCCTTGGTACCAGTTCCACATCCAGAGTCCGACCGAGGCTTTGTGCACGTGGGGTGGGCTGCTGCCCGGTAAGCCATGGCCATGGGCACCCTGTGTGCCCTTTCCTTCAGGTGGGTGCCAAGAGCTTTTCCCATCTGCTGTCGGGTTCTTAGGGTCCCCCGCCCTCAGGACTGAGACGGAGGGAGGGACCTGCCGCTCCGCACAGGTCAAGGCGGAAGCCCTCTTTCCACAGCTCCATGCCCTCAGCTGGTCCCTTTCCTACTCCAGTCTCCTGGGGTCCGTGTTCCCTGAGCCTTGGGTGACCTATGCCATGGCAGAGGATGGGCTGCTCTTCCCGAGACTCATGCCAGGTCACGCATGGCGCCCTGGCCATCATCATTCTGGAACCCTCACAGGTGAGACAGCCCGCCTTCCCTGAGGGACTTCCTGAACTTGGATGTTTCCCCAGCCAGTTTCACCTTGTCCCCCTGCCCGCCTCACCCTTCTGGTGCCCTAATTCTAGCATCCATGGCCTTCCCCTTTGGGCTCAGTGACCTTGTGGACCTCACGTCCATTGGGTCCCTGCTGGCCTACTCCCTGGTGGCCTCTCTGTCCTGGTCCTCAGGTGAGACTCCCTCAGCCCTGACAAGCTTGCTGAGCCTGGCTGCCTGATGGTGGATGTGTGGGGTGGCTGCAGTCTCGCCCGCTCACCTCTCATCCAGGTGCGGCCAGAAGAGAACTCAAGTTCCGGGGAGAATGAGGAAATAGAGGTGGACATGCTTGTGGTGAACCCTGGACAGAAGCAGCTCAGGAGCCTGTGTGTCCCCTCCGCTGCCACCCGACTCTGAAATCTGGCCAGCTGGTCTCTGATGTGCCTCCTTGCTTGGTGAGCTGCAGGATCACTTCTGGGTTCTGAAGCTGAGGGTGGGGTTGGGTTTTTGGGGATGTGGACAGGGGCCTGGTTTACTCGGCTCTGGAACTGGACCCGTCCTCCCCAATGTCCCTTTCAATCCCCCTGCTTACCATCCTGTGCCTGATCCTGGCGCCTGTGGCCCCAGAGCCTGTTCTCTGTAGACTCTGATTCCGTGACAGTGGCTGTGCTGCTGCTTATTGTTGGGGTGGTACTGGCCATCTGGAGACAGCCCCAGAACAGCACCCCTCTTCACTTCAAGGTAGGAGACCTGCTGTCCCTAGGCTACCCATCTTGGAGCACAGACCTGGGAGAACATGAAGGGAGCGGGCACAGAAACCAGCAGTCGTTCACTGCCCCCGCCTGCTCCCTGGCACTCAGTGCTAATCCGTCCCTATCCCGTCTCTTCTGGAGTGCCCCATGGGGTCCCCGGCATGGACCGGCATAACTGCACAATGTGAATAGGGGGACGGGAGCTCTCAGATGGCTGGTGTGCTTGGGGACATGGCTTGGTCCACAGGTCCCTGTGCTGCCCGCCCTCCCCTGGGTATCACTGTGGGACCTGGGTGTGATTTGGGGTCTGGATGGCGATCGGTGTGTGGTCTTCTGGGGGAAGAGGGCTCCACAGTCCTCTATAGCTTCCCCCCGGACCAGTCTCCAGCCTGACGTGGAAACCCTTGAGGCTAAAGCAGTGACTACCTCCCACCTGGCTGTCCCACTTCCCCACTTGGATTTGCTCTGTTTTGGATTTGGGATCTGGCACAGCTTGGAGAAGAACGAGCAACAGCCAGCAGCCTCAAGCTCCCCAGCTCTCCTTGAAAACACCTCTAATGCGGAGTCCATTCGAGCTCAGAGAAGAGAAGCTCCGGGGCCCTGCAGGCGCCCCCTGGACCAGGATGGCCGGACCTGCTGGACTGTGAAGGCTGGGCATGTTCAGAGCCCTCCAGCACCAGGGAGCAGAATGCCTTGAAAAGTGGTTTTTTTTTTTTTTTTTTAATATTTATTTTTTAGTTTTCGTTGGACACAACATTTTTGTTTGTATGTGGTGCTGAGGATTGAACCAGGGCCTCACACGTGCTAGGTGAGTGCAGTACCACTGAGTCACAAACCCAGCCCCCTTGAAAAGTTTTTTATTTTTTTTTTGGGGGGGGGTACCAGGGATTGAACTCGGGCACTTGATCACTGAGCCACATCCCACCCCTATTTTGTATTTTATTATAGACAGGGTCTCACTGAGTTGCTTAGCGCCTTCCTAAATTGCTGAGGCTGGCTTTGAACTCGGGATCCTCCTGCCTCTGTCATCTGAGCCGCTTGGATTCCAGGTGTGGGTCACAGTACCCGGTCTTGTTTATTCTTTTAGTTGACAAAAATTTTTGTACATGCATGACTCATGTCTTGACATCTATGGACTGTGAATGGCTGAACCAAGAGGGGACATGTTCATTCCCTCAGGTACTTATTTTTTTGGGGGTGAAAACCTTGGGGATTGAACCTAGGGTGCTTTATCTGTGAGCCACACCCCAGCCCCTTTATTTTGAGACAGTCTGGGTACATTGCCGAGGGCCTGGCTAAATTGCTAAGGATGACTTCGCTCTCCTGCCTCAGCCTCCCTCAGGCTCCCTGGCGGCTGGGTACGGGTGGGCGCGTGCTGCCACTGCTCCCGGCTTGTGAAAAACATCAAACTCTCCCCTTAGGGGTCTTCGCATATACAGTACATGGGTGTTTGCGATAAGGCGGATGAACTTGGAGGACACTAAGTGAGTGAAATAAACCAGGCACAGGAAGACAATTATCATATGTTCCCCATGAGGGACCTACAGGAGCTGCACTCAGAAGCAGAGAGGGGCAGGGGTGTCCTGCGGTGACAGGACCCAGAGCCCAGCAGGCACTGGGTGGGGAAGCAGCAGAGAGCATGGTGCCGAGGGGCTGGATCCAGTGGGCCGGCAGAGTGAGTTCAGGAGAACCGCGGGCACACAGCACGGTGGAGGTGCCTCTCAGGTACAGGGGTCCGCCAGCCCTTTCTCAGCTTAAGACAGGGTCTCACAAAGCTGCCCCCAATGGCCTGGAATGTGCGATCCTACTGCCTGGCCACCGCGGTGCCCGGCTCCACCTCCTGTCAGTCACCCAGGAGGCGCTCAGACTGCCTTTCTGCTCGGGAGCCTCACAGTCCTGTTTCTGCTCCACCGTGGAGCGCACCCCTTCCACGGACTTCCGGCCCCTCCTCACCACACACGTGTCCCCTTGCCCTCCTTACTGCCCCCCGCCCACTCCTGTCTATATAGAATTGGCAGGAAGGGCAGTGCCTACCCATTAATGTAGCTCTGGGGGGCCCCTGGGTCCATTGTGCTGTGGCTGGCTTAGAGTCCATAGAGAAGGGGGTACTAGGAAGGACGGTGGCCTCTATGAGGCTGTCTGGTGTGGCACATGGTCCAGAAAGGAACTGCCTTGAGGCCTGGGTCTGACCCTTACCCGAACATGCTCCCTCAAGGACTCAATCTGTCACTTAGCCAAACAGTGAGCACTAAGTAGCTCTAGCTGACATGCAGCCCCAACCCTGAGAAGAGTCAAACTTAAGCCCTGCTCTGATCTTGCTCTGGAGCCTTTGCCCACCTCCACAGGACACCCCGGGGCCCAGACATGGCTGTCTGCCCTGTGCTGAAGGGTCTTCCACTGGCTGAGGCAGCTCCCCGGCACCTCCCAGGCCCCCCCTCCCAGCTTCTGAGCCCCACCCCAGCCCGCCCTCATCAGTCTCCCAGAACCCGGCCCTGAGCTCTGGTAGTTGGTCCCCATGGCCAGGCTCACTCTCCTCTCTCCGACCCCCATGCCCCGTACACAGCCCTCGCAGTCTCAGCTCCTGCTCGGTGCTTGGCTTTCCCCAGAGACAACCTGTACCTCACTTCAGGAGCTTATGGTGGCTCAGGTCCCTTCTGAGACTGACTGCTCTCTCAGGCCTCCCGGGAGAGCTGGCCTGGCTCCTTCCCCAGGACAGCCACTTGCCTGCCTCCTCTGCAAGGCTATGGACAGCCCTAGCTCCTCCCCAAGAGTCCAGCTCAAATGTGCCTTTAAAAATTTCTTTATTAGTATTTTTTGACAAACAATTGAATTACACTTTTTACTGTTTATATTATATTTACAGAGTACAAAGGGATGTTTTGATACATGTATACAATGTGGAATGACTGAATCACACACGTCCTCACCTCACTTGTCCTTCGTGGTAAGACACTTGAAGTACAGTCTCAGCTGCTGTGACTTTGACCTGTGCCATCCGGCGCCCCCGTCTTCACTGGCACTGTACTTGGAGAGCCACAATGCTGAGCTTGTTTCCATGTGCTTCCCCCGCTGCTGAGCCTTCTCTGTGAAGTGCTTACTCTTCCCCTCTTAGCTGATCTGTTTTCTGAGTCCCTCGTAGGTGCATGCAGAGTGAGCATCTGCTTGCCCTTTCTCCATCTTGCGGCATCATTTCACAGGCCTTGCACTTAACCTTTTATGTCCATGCCTTCTGTGCACCGACATGACTGTCCAGCCCAAGATGGGACAGTCATCTTCTGTGCTCTCTGAAACCTAGATGTTCGATTATCTCTTCTAAACTCACTGCACTCCAGGTGGTCTTGATAACTCACTAAGAACACTAATGGTGATGATCACAAGAACAATAGGTGATAAATACTGATCTGAAACAATACCCCAGATACATTTTCAGAGAGTTTACATGTACCGAACATTTAATTTCCACATAGCAGTTTTACGTAGGTGTGATTATCCCTGTGTACAAACAAAGCACATAACATACATTCTACAAATATAGACGGTCTGGATTTACAGATATTTCAACTTTCATCTTTTTAACATAATGTGCAAGAAGTGTACCCAAAACAGCCAAGGTTTTTCAACTTCACGATGGTGCGAAAGAGTATCCAATAGAGCCACTGATTTAGAACTTCACGATGGCAGAAAGCGTACCCAGTAGAGCCATGATTTAGAACTTCATGATGGCGGAAACTTACCCAGTAGAATCACTTATTTCAGAACTTCACGATGGCGGAAAGCTACCCAATAGAACCACTGATTTAGAACTTCACGATGGCGGAAAGCAGACCCAGTAGAACCACTGATTTAGAACTTCACTATAGTGGAAAGCTACCCAATAGAACCACTGATTTAGAACTTCACGATGGCGGAAAGCTACCCAATAGAACCACTGATTTAGAACTTCACGATGGCGGAAAGCAGACCCAGTAGAACCACTGATTTAGAACTTCACTATAGTGGAAAGCTACCCAATAGAACCATGATTTAGAACTTCATGATGGCAGAAAGCGTACCCAGTAGAACCATGATTTAGAACTTCACGATGGCGGAAACTTACCCAGTAGAATCACTTATTTCAGAACTTCACGATGGCGGAAAGCTACCCAATAGAACCACTGATTTAGAACTTCACGATGGCGGAAAGCAGACCCAGTAGAACCACTGATTTAGAACTTCACTATAGTGGAAAGCTACCCAATAGAACCACTGATTTAGAACTTCACGATGGCGGAAAGCTACCCAATAGAACCACTGATTTAGAACTTCACGATGGCGGAAAGCAGACCCAGTAGAACCACTGATTTAGAACTTCACTATAGTGGAAAGCTACCCAATAGAACCACTGATTTAGAACTTCACGATGGCGGAAAGCTACCCAATAGAACCACTGATTTAGAACTTCACGATGGCGGAAAGCAGACCCAGTAGAACCACTGATTTAGAACTTCACTATAGTGGAAAGCTACCCAGTAGAACCATGATTTAGAACTTCATGATGGCAGAAAGCGTACCCAGTAGAACCATGATTTAGAACTTCACGATGGCGGAAACTTACCCAGTAGAATCACTTATTTCAGAACTTCACGATGGCGGAAAGCTACCCAATAGAACCACTGATTTAGAACTTCACGATGGCGGAAAGCTACCCAATAGAACCAGTGATTTAGAACTTCACGATGGCGGAAAGCTACCCAATAAAACCACTGATTTAGAACTTCACGATGGCGGAAAGCTACCCAGTAGAACCACTGATTTAGAACTTCACGATGGCGGAAAGCTACCCAATACGGCCACTGATTTTAGAGCTTCCCAATGGTGGGAAGTGTGCCCAAGAGAACCACTGATTTTAGAACTTACCAGTGGTGGAAAGTGTGCCCAAAAGAATCACTATTTTAGAGCTTCCCGATGGTGGGAAGTGTGCCCAATAGAACCACTGATTTTCACTTTCTATATAATATTTAATAAGTTAGGTGAGACATTCACCACTATTATTGAATACCCTTGGTGTTAGATGATTTTGCCCAACTTAGGCTAATGGGAGTGTTCTGGGCACATTTCAGGTAGGCTGGGCTGACCTACCATGTTTGTTGAGTCAGGTGTATTAAATGCAGTTGTGAATGTCTTTTCAAGTAGGGCGGGTTTGTTGGGATATGAGCCTACTGTGTGCCAAGGAGCATCTGTAATGCACAGGCGATGAGCCTGAGCAGGGTGCTGTGTGTCTCACCGGGGGTAGAGGTGGATGGTGATAACTGGCAGGGGACGGGTCATGGCTGACGGCCTCCTCACATTACATCAGCAGAGTTGTTCCTAGAATGAACCTCAAACATAAAAAAGATGGAATGGTATCAGCAAGCTCTGTGCATTTGCTCAGCCAACCTGTCCAGTAAAAATGACTGAGCATGTCGTACTCATTAAGAAAAGTGACTTCTCCAACTCTCCAAGTTTGCCTCTAGTATGACTTGTGATGTTCTGTAGTTAGAAGGATGACCAGTGAAGGCTTTCTTATGTTAAATTAAATCATGGGTTTCCCTCATGTTGAGGAAGGAGTGAATGCAGGAGGGAGGCCTTGGTGTGTCGTGTATGTTGGCAGGTTTCAGCTGTTATGTGTCTTCTGATGCTCTCTAAGATGGTTCGCATGGTTGAATACCTTTCCACAATCCTTACATGTGTATGACTTTGCAATATGTGTTTTCTGATGCTGTGTGAGCTGATGGCCGTGACTAAAGGCCTTCCCACACTCCTTACACTTATAGGGTTTCTCTCCTGTATGAATTCGCTCGTGTTTGACAAGGCTCGACCCATAAATGAAGGCCTTCCCACACTCCTTACATTTGTAAGGCGTCTCACCGGTATGGATTCTCTCATGCTGAGTGAGGTGGTAGCCGCAGTTGAAGGCCTTCCCGCACTCTGTGCACTTGTAGGGCTTCTCACCTGTGTGGATTCTCTCGTGCTTCACAAGACTCGAGCCCCAGCGGAAGGCCTTCCCACATTCCCGGCACTCGTGAGGCTTCTCCCCAGTGTGGATCTTCTGGTGCTGAGTGAGGTAGTTGACCCGCGTGAAGGCCTTCCCACACGCTTGGCATTCGTAGGGCTTCTCGCCAGTGTGGATCCTCTTATGCTGGATGAGGCTGGAGCCGCAGATGAAGGCCTTGCCGCAGTCCTTGCACTCGTAGGGCTTCTCCCCGCTGTGGATCCTCTTGTGCTGGATGAGCTTGTACAGACGGCTGAAGGTCTTCCCACAGTCTTTGCACTCGTAGTCTTTCTCCCCGGTGTGAAACCGCTGGTGCTGAGTGAGCTCATCGCCGCGCCTGAAGGCCTTGCCGCAATCCTTGCACTTGTAGGGCTTCTCCCCAGTGTGGATCCTCTTGTGGATGACGAGGCTGGAGCCCCAGCGGAAGGCCTTGCCGCAGTCCTTACACTCGTAGGGCTTCTCCCCGGTGTGGATCTTCTGGTGCTGAGTGAGCTGGTTACCCCAGCGGAAGGCCTTCTTACACTCCTTGCACTCGTAGGGCTTCTCGCCCGTGTGGATCTTCTGGTGCTGACTGAGCTGGTAGCCGCGGCTGAAGGCCTTGCCGCACTCCTTACACTCGTAGGAGCTCTCCTTGTTGTGCGGCCGTGCGTGCGGTCTCGGAGGGGTGCGGTCTCTGCTGGCAGGTGCCTTTCTCGAGTTGACTTTTACTCGACTGCGGTTTCTCTCTTGAGAGCCCTGTGGGACTTCAGACTCACCTTCACGCATCCTGTTCGGGGGATGAGACTTACTTTTGCTACCTGAATTCCTTTTGTGAAGATTCATTTTGTAGATATTCTTCTGTATCGCTAAACTCTTAGCCTCATAGGATGATTCCAAATCTGAAAGAAAAACAACATATTTTCTTTACAGGAAAACAAAATCAAACCTAAACACAAGCCAAAACCTAAAGGCCTTCAGTAGAACAAATAAGGGTCACCCAGAGCTCCTGGTAATGCAGATTCTACTCCTGGCACCTCAGCAGTCAAAGGGGGAGCACCGGAGTCATTGCCACCAACATCAAATAGGAAGAGCATATTGATGGCCAAGCCCCGTTGTTCCTGTCAGCTGACACATTTCAGTAAAAGGAATTAGAGGGAAAAATCTCAAAAGTGAAGATGAAACAAGAATACTCTGTGGATGATGTGATGGCATTCCTAGAAAATCCAAGAAAATCAAACGCAGAACGACTATGAAACAACATAAACATGTAGTTGGAGAGTTGTGCTTTTATACTCAGCCATAAAAAAGAATAAGCTTCTAACATTTGGGCAACACGGAGGAGCCTAAGATAAGCCAGGCACAGAAAAATCAATGCCACACGTTCTCTCTCACGTGGAAGCTAAAGGAGGCGATTTCAGAAGTAGAGGGTAGAGCAGTGGGTACCAGAGGTGGCGGGGGGTGGAGGGAGGTAGGTGAGGTTGGCAAAGGGGCACAAGATTGCCGTTGGACAAGAGGAGTGTGTTCTAGTGCTCCACACCACTATAGGGGAACCATAGTTAATAATGACTTATTGTATATGTCAAAGTAGACACAGAACAGAGGACTTAAATGCTTTGGCTACAAACAAAGGATAAATGTTTCAGGTGATGGATGTGCTAATTATCTTGATCTGATCACTATTACCACATACATGTATCAAAATATCACCCTGGAGCCATGTGTGGGGTGTGTGCCTATAATCCCAGCGACTCAGGAGGCTGAGGCAGGAGGATCGTGAGTTCAAAGTCACTGTCAGCAACTTAGCGAGGTCCTAAGCAACTCAGTGAGACCCTGTCTCTAAATAAAATATAAAAAAGGGCTGGGGATGTGAATCAGTGGTTAAGTGCTCCTAGGTTTAATCCCCAATAACTACCCCCCCCAAAAAACAAACAAAAAAAATAACCTTGGGTCTGAGGTAGATCCTCAAAGTACCAAAGACCATTAAGAGCAATTAACATGGTAGCCTAAGATAAAGCTTCATTTCTTTGAAGATGGCCATGGAATAAATACCCCAGAATTCCAATTCACCCCTTGGTCACTAAGGCCGAGAGATACACAGGAGGCCAGACAAAGGTGGGAAGATAAGTGGCAGATGGGAAGATGAAGGTGTGTAATGTCTTCTTCCATACTGCGAAACTCAGAACGTTCCCTTGGGAGCAGGAGGCAGACATTTGGCTAGTCTCGTGAAAGGTGTTCCTGAAAATCAGACATTCCAGGCAGCAGAGTCCAAGACCGCGAGGCAACGACTTACTCAGTGAGACCAGGTTGCTGTAGTTCTCCAACATGACATCCCAGTACAGGTCCCTCTGGGCAGAGGTCAGACAGGCCCACTCCTCCTGAGAGAAGTCTATGGCCACATCTGAAAATGTCACTGAACCCTGCAAACAGGATGAGAGACAGAAAGGGCTTCAGGATGACAGAAGAGACAGTGGCTTCCCTGGGGTGGGATAAATACAGTGGGTCACAGGAAGGCTGAGGCACCAGTGCCTGGGGGCAGGACCCTGGGTGCCCCCACACCGAGCGCTGCTGAGGCACGGGAAGCAGCCCACACCCTGACTTGCACCTGCCCGGGAGGAGTAGACAAGGCAGTCCCAGCTGTCCTTGAATTCACAGCAGAGCCTGCCAGTGTCTTGTAAATGCCCGACCAGTGTGGGTTCCCACAGTATCTCCCCCCCCCACTTTTTGGGGAATATTCTTAGTTACAGATGGACACAATACCTTTATTTATTTATTTCATTTTATTTATTTATTTATTTATTTATTTATTTATTTATTTATGATGCTGAGGATCAAACCCAGTGCCTCACCGTGCTAGGCAAGGGCTCCACCTCTGAGCCACAACCTCAGCCTCTCCTTTTTTTTTTTAAAAGAAAATTAAAATCCTGAGATTTTTGCCTGTAATATCAGGTCTTTTATTTTAGAAGACAGGGCTTGGCATATTTTAATGTTTTCAAGCCTCGAATTCACCATCCTGCCAGAGCAGACTTTAAACAGTGTTCCTCTGTAATGACAAAAGCTGATTCAGGTACAGTGGCTCATGCCTGTAATTCCAGCTATTTGGGAGGCTGAGGCAGTATGATTGCAAGTTCAAGGTCAGCCTTAGCAATAGCAAGACCCTGTCTCAAAAATAAAATAGGGCTGGGGGTATAGCTCAGAGGTAGAGCGCCCTTGGCTCACTTTCCAATACTGGGGGAGGGAACGTGATTTGTGTCCACAGGCCCTCCTCATAGCCACATCCAATTCTGCCCAGCTGTGAAAGCCCCCCAGACCGGCATCTCACTGCATGCTAAGACTGAGATCAGCGGATCTGAAAGTTCCCTCCTGTGCACCCAGAAAACAAGATCAGCGGAGAATCTGTCTCCTCTTGAGGTCAAGTGGGACCAACATATTTAAGGCAGCAAGCCACAGACAGGACTGAGCACCCCTCAAGGGGCTTTGTTCCTGCATCACTTCAACAGTTCTCTGGAGAAAAAACTGAGTGTACGGGAGACCGAGTAAGCAGCTCAGCACAATTCACAACGATCCCTCAAGCCTGACTGTCATATTCCAAGAGTGAAAAGTAATACACTCTTACGTGGGCCATGGCGTCAGACCTCTGGGCTTGACTGGTCATCTTGGGATTTCTTCCACTGAAGACACAGAATCAGAGCTAGGAATGAAAAAAGAGACATAAAAACCACCTGCAGTTTGGGTTTCCTAATGACCTAATGTGACCTCACTCCTCACCCTTTCTTCCCAACATGCACATGAACATGACTCCCTGGGGAAGGTGGAGGGGTACTGGACAAACCCAGGCCCTCCAGGAGCCCAGAGCCCAGCTGCACATGGCCTTGGCCACCAGATTCTGTTCTGTGAGGTAACCTGTCATACCTGATAGCAATGCCTTTCTTTGTTTCAGGTGGGAGCTGACCACACTGGAGAGAGCAACCGGCGATTCAGGGTGGACTGGGAGACACGGAAGCAGCTGACCTGGAGACTGAAATTAACCATACAGAAGATCAGTTGTGTCTCCAGGCTGAAGTCCACTACAGTACCACAATGCTGAACCCAAGGCTGGAGTGACAGTACCAACTCATAGTGTGTGTGTTTCCTCACGGTTAAAAGTGGAATAAAAAGATTATAAGCCATGACCGTCTCAATTATAAGGAAGATAATCAACCCAAACACCTAGTCATACATAATGATGAATGTAAGGTAGCTGTTGTTATGGAGGATCAAGAACATTACACATCCATTTAGGTTTTTTTTTTTTTTTTTTGTGGTGCTGGGCATTAAACCCAGGGCCTTGCTCATGGTAAGCCAGTGATATCCCAGGCCCCATTTAATGTTTTCATAAAAGAAAGTCAAGTCTGCCCTTCCCCATTTGTTCTTAGGCTGAAGTTTGTGCTGTTCAAAATTGCTGCCTATATAATCAACACTAAAAACTTTCAGAACCTGATCTCAAGAATAAACTCTTAATCAAATTAGCACAGGAGATTCTGATATATTACAGAAAACATGCTCCCTCTCCACAAGCACCCAGGGGAACAGAAACATGATTCTGCATCAAAAATCAAGCTCAGAGACTGATCTGAGAAGATGACAGTTTGAGAAATTAGCATCGAGTGAACAGCTGCATCGAGTGTTCTAAAGTGACAAGGGAGACTAGTGTGACTTTTGTTTGTTTCCTTTGTGATGCTGGGGATTAATCCCAGGGCCTCATATGTGCTAGACAAGTGCCAAACCACTGAGCTATATCCTAGCTGTTTTTATTTTGAAATGGTATCTCACTAGGTTTCTCAGGCTGGCCTTCAAATCTGGGATCCTCCTGCCTCAGCCTCCTCAATTGCCAAGGTGTATGTATGAACATTTTAACTGCTGCAACCCTATTCTTTCATCCTGGAAATGTTACTTATATTGCCCACATCTATTATTTGTGTTCATGAATCTTGCAGGTGTAATTTGTTCAGTCCCTACTTGTAAGGTACCCAGTGATATTGTAGCATTGTTCATCAGCACATACTGGGATGTTCTGTGAAAAAAAAAAAAAATTAAAATCCTGAATTTAATTATGAAAGATTGTTGGGAGGTCTGGAACATACCAACATTTTAAAAATGGTTTTCTCTAAATGGTACAATTAGAATTTTTTTTTTTTTTTTTAGATGGGGTTTTGTAAGTTGCCTAGGCTGGGATGGAACTTGTGATTCTCCAGCTTCAGCTTCCCAGGTAGCTAGAGTTACAGGCATGGCCACTGTACCTAAGGATTGTGGATAATTTAAATTTCTTCTTTATGAGCTCCCTAGGGGTCTCAATTATTTTATAGCAGGTCAGTGTTAATTCCATTGTAAGAAACAACATGAAGAATCAAAAGGAGCCTTGGGGTGTAGCTCAGTAGTAGAATACTTGCCTAGCATGTGGGAGGCCCTGGGTTCAGTTCTCAGCCACACACACACACACACTCACACAGCTTGCCTACAAAAAGGGTCACATTGGTAGGGAGCGGTACACTGGAGTCACTGGTCAAACTCTGAATAGACAGGTCTGTGTCAGGCATCATTGTCTCAAAGATATCCACATGGTAATTCTGGCACTGTGAATGTCACCTTAATGGCAAAGGGAAGTTAAAGTTGCAGATGGACTTAAACTTGCTAGCCTTTGAACTTTAAAATAGGGATGATTATCCAGAATTATCTCAGTGAGCCCAATGTAACCGAAAGGGTCCATAAGCAAAGGCGGGGTGGGGGTGGGGGTGGGGGTTAAGAAGAGAAAGATGTGATGGCAGAAGCAGGGTCAGAATGAGGTGACAGGAAGGACTTGACTTGTCTTTGTTGGTAAAAGAAGGGTCAGAAGCCACACAGGGCCAGCAGCTGCAGGAACCCTTATTAGGAACATGTCCAGAGCTCTGCCAACACCTTGGTCTCAGCTCAGGGATGCTGATTTCAGATGTGTGACCACTAGGGCTCTGTTACCAATAAATCTATGGTAATTTTTTACAGCAACAAAGAAATTCGATATAAGGCCTAATATCGCAAAAAGGGTGTTGCTAAAATCATTATCACCTTCCTGTCCTGGATTATCTTTTCCCTGTCTTTGGAACACAAATCAGACCCTGAGCAAGTAATGTAGCCAAGTTGCCTCTGCAGACTCCCCGCTGACTGAATGCTGTGTCCAATCAAAATGCCTAAATTGAAATCCTGTCCCCCAAGGTGAAGGACCAGGAGTGGGGCCTTTGTAAGTGATTATGTCAAGAAGGTGGGGTCCTCATAAATGGCATTAATGCATTTACAAAAAGGATCCTCAAGCCCTGAGCTCTCTTTATGCCCTGTGAGGACACAGTAGGAAAGGGCAGTCTGCAATTTGAAGGCCTCACTCCAACGCAACCAGGTTTTCACCCTTATCTTGGCCTTCCAGCCTCAAAACTGTGCAAAACACACATCTGGTTTTTTTTAGCCATCCAGACTGTGCACTTTTTAATTTTTTTTATTATTATTTTTTAGTTGTAGTTGGACACAATATCTTTATTTTATTTATTTATCTTTATGTGGTGCTGAGAATTGAACCCAGTGCCTCACATGTGCCAGGCAAGAACTCTACTACTGAGTTAAAACCCCAGCCTGAAGATAGATTTTTCTGTTTTTGATACCAGTGATTGAACTCAGGGGCACTTGGCCACTGAGCTACATCCTCAGCCCTATTTTGTATTTTAGTAGGGTCAGGGTCTCACTGAGTTGCTAAGTGCCTTCTATTGCTGAAGCTGTCTTTGAACTCGTGATCCTCCTGTCTCAGCCTCCCTAGCTGCTGGGATTATAGTATGTGCCACTGCACCTGGCCCAAAGATACACTTTCTTAATGCCATGGAATCAGTTTTTCTTTAAGGGGGGAAATACTGACATATTACTGTATAAAAAACACTACTGTATAATAAACATGGTATATGTGTGAGTGCATTTTGTAATTTTGGAAAGTTAAAGATGGAGCTCAAGGAAGGGCCTCAAGCTGAGCTTCCTGTGCTGGGCTGTCTGAAGCTCTGTTCACTGTATGACCTCTTAGTATACAGTCACATTCACATGGATGTGGCTCACTGTCTGTGAACACTCAGGCTCTCCACGCAGCCTCCAAAGCTGGCATGTCCTGAGCACTTATGCTTTAGGGGGCCACAATATGTTTTTAAGTGTATTAAAAATTTCATCCTCATCACAACTCTGTTTTCAGAAAGCTAAAAAAGGTAGGAAAAAGATGGGTGTGGTAGCACACACCTGTAATCCCAGTGGCTTGGGAGGCTGAGGCACGAGGATCGCAAGTTCAAAGCCAGCCTCACGAAAAGCTAGGTGCTAAGCAACTCTGCAAGATCCTGTCTCAAAATTAAAGGGCTGAGGATGTGACTCAGTGGTTAAGTGTCCCTGGGTTTAATCCCTGGTTAAAAAAAAAAAAAAAAAAAGCAGAGGCAAGAACAATATGCTCTTGATCAACACCTTTAAGTCTCTTGTTAAGATCTAGGGGAAAATCATTCAAAACCAAGACATGTAACTCACCTGAACCTTGACTTCACGATGTGTGATTAGTCTTCCAACTGAGGATGCTTTCTCTTTAGCTGGATTGGGGAGAGAGGAAAACAAGAATGAGGCACCAGGGTCTTTCTGCTGCACAAGCTAACATAGAAAACACACTTGGAGGTACATCTGTCCCTAGGTCCTGAACGTCTGAGAGTTCCCTGAGCACCAGGCTCAAACACTCAGGTTCTGGAACACGACGCAGCTCTGCTGGCTCAGGGTGATCTCCCACCACCTAAAAAAACCCGCACTTTTAGGCCATCTTTTTTCGTCCAGATAGCCTGTGGGGAGAACACTTAGGACTCTGAAACTGTCATCTCACGACCATGTCTTTGTCCTTGTTGGTCATTTTCATAAGGAGATTCAGGCTCTGATCTCTGTCCCCTGGGGCCCATTGCTCTCAGGTAGGTACTACTCAGTAGAAGCAGGAAGGAAACAAACTATAGGTTGCAAGATCACACATCTGTCATCACCAAAAATGCCATCTGCTGAAAAGCCACCAAAGAAGCACAAATCCGTGCCAGACATGGTCTCACAAACCTACACCCCACCACGGACTGTACCTCGGCCCGTCACACCCACCGGCTCAGCCTGTCACACCTGTGGCTCCCGGAGTGGAGTGGTGGCTCCTGAGGGATGCTTCCCGCCTCCCGCTGCCTGCGCAGAAATGGACAGCAGTCCACACGGTGGAGCAAGTGCATTAACCTCTGTCTGGCGCCCCGCATCCGGGTGACGCACACAGCACACCTGCGTCACCGTTACCGGGACACAGCTCCGCGTCAGGGCTGCACGCCCCCACACAACATGTTGCTTGCGGTCCCTGCGACCCCGGGCCAGGACAGGCGCATGCGCAGAGCTCGGGCATCCTTGTGCGCGCGCACACACCCAGCAACACACACGAGCGCGCGCTCCTTCCAACTCCTGTCTTGGGCCTCTTGGGGACGCTGCCCCGTGACATCGGAACTACCCTCGCTGCAGAGTGTGCGTTTCCATGGCACCCAGGCCTCGCACCATTTCCCAGCATGCAGCGGGGGCCACGCGGGAGGGGCAGCAGCAGACGCTGCGCGGGACATCCCACCCCCAGCGCCAGGCGGCGGGGGCCCACCGAGAAGCAAGAGGGCTCCAGACACAGGGCCACTGTGACGCAGCGAGGCCCTGGCCAGTGCACAGGCGGCCGTCGGCAGGTGGGGCTGGCCAGCGAGGGGGACGCTGGGCTAACAAACCAGGCGGTGCAGCCTGCGGCGGTGCCCAGTGCACCCGACCTCCAGTGCCACAGCGCCCACCGCGTCCACGTCGCAGTAGGTGTGACTCATCGGGAGGCCATATCAAGTGCACAAGGAATGTGTACAGGTTTATACAAACGCCACATTTTCTATAAAGGACTATCATCCTCGAAAAGGGGGCGGGGCAGTAAAACACCGTGTCCCTGAATGCCCCCCCTTTCTAAACCTATGTATTTTTATTTGTCCTTTTTAGATATACATGACAGTAGAGTGCATTTTGACATACATTCATAGAGTATAACTTCCCATTCTTGGGGTTGTACATGATGTGGAGTTACACTGGTCGTGTGTTCATATATGAACATAGGAAAGTGATGTGCGGTTCATTCTACTGTCTCTAGGATTCTCATCCCCCTTCCCTTCTCATCATTCCATTTGTCTAATCCAATAAACTTCTATCCCCACCCCCTCTTATTGTGTTAGCATCTGCATATCTTCATATCGGAGGGAACAACCAGCCTTTGGTTTTTTGGGAATTGCTTATTTCACATAGCTTGAGTCTCCGGTTCCATCCATTTACCAGAAAACACCATAATTTTATTCTTCTTTATGGCTGAGTAATATTTCATTGTAGGTGTGTGTGTGTTTGTGTCTATCTCACATTTCTTTCTCCATTCATCTGTTGAAGGGCACCTAGGTTGGTCCCATAGCTTGGTTACTGTGAACTGAGCTGCTATAAACATTAATGTGGCTGTGTCACTGAAATATGCTGATTTTAAGTCCTTTGGGTATATACTGAGGAGTATATAACTGAGTCAAATGGTGGTTCCATTCCAAGTTTTCTGAGGGCTCTCCATATTGTTTTCCAGAGTGCTTGCACAAATCTGCAGTCCCAACAGCAGTGTTATGAGTGTACCTTTCCCCCCACATCCTTGCCAACTTATTGTTACCTGTAGTCTTGATAACTGACATGTGACTGGAGTGAGAGGGAATCTCAGTGTAGTTTTTTTTTTTTTTTAATATTTATTTTTAGTTTTTGGCGGACACAACATCTTTGTTTGTATGTGGTGCTGAGGATCGAACCCGGGCTGCACGCATGCCAAGCGGGCGCGCTACCGCTTGAGCCACATCCCCAGCCTCAGTGTAGTTTTAATTTGCATTTCTCTAATTGCTAAAGATGTTGAATTTTTTCATATATTTGTAGGTCATTCATATTTCTTCTTCTGTGAAGTGCATGTTCAGGTCCTTTGCCCATTTTTTGACTGGGTTATATGGTTTGTGGTAAGTTTTTTGAGTTCTTTATATATCCAGGATAAATGCTGGATATATAATGCTCTATCTGAGGTGCAGGTGGCAAAGATTTTCTCCCATTCTGCAGGCTCTCTGATTCTTGATTTTACTTCTTGCACCTTAGGAGTCTTGCTGACAGGATGGAGAGTTGGACCTACAGTTTCTTCTAGCAGGTGCAGCATCATTTGTCTTAATTCCTATGTCCTTGATTTACTTTGATTTTGTGGAGGGTGAGAGAATGAGGTTTAATCTCATTTTGCTACATGTGGATATCCACTTTTCCCAGCACCATTTGTTGAAGAGACTATCTTTTCTCCAATATGTTTATGTGATTGCCCCCTTTCTGTTCCCAAAATCCTAGCCAAGTGAATGAGAGCAAATCTGGGCAGGAACGTCCAGATACGCTATCTAGGAGGATACTAGATTTCTCTTATGCACACTGGGAACTAGGGCAAGTCTGTGTTACCTGTGGAAACTACTTTTTTTCTTTTTTTTTTTGGGGGGGGGGGTACCAGGGATTGAACCTAGGGGTGCTTAACCAGTGGACCACATCCCCAGCCCTTTTTATTTTTTGAGACAAGGTTTCACTAAGTTGCTTAAGGCCTCACTATGTTGCTGAGGCTGGCTTTGAACCTGTAATTCTCCTGCCTCAGCCTCCTGAGCTGCTGAAATTACAGGTGCATGCCACAATGCCTGGCAAAAGCTGCTTTCTTGCATGTGCACAACAGGTGCTCCTTGGGATGCTGGTCATACAAGCAAGCTCAGCAAACTGATGCCAACAATGTTGCTGCTTCTGAAGCCTAACAGGTAAAACCCCCGAGTGGGGACGGTTGCAGAACTGAGGGCAATGTGTCACTTGTCCAGCTAGCTGCCCTGGGCAGAGTGCTGTGAAGCGGCGGGGGGGAGGGGCTCTGTTTGCCAAAGCAGCACAAGGGTCAGAGGTATGCTCAGCCTGTCACCACGGAACTCTCTGTGGCGCCGTCTCTGGCCTCTTGTACCTCTCTTCAAACTTAATCTTGGCCTCCCGACGGGCCTACGTTTAAGAGCAGGTCTCTGAAGACATCCTTGTTGACGACAGTTTTGTCCAAGGGGATACCCGAAGAGTACCTTGTGGGCATGAGGCGATTGTAATTATAAAATTTCACAAAAGACTTGATCTTTGACCTTTTGGTGATTTTTCTTCTTGCCCATGGTAGCTGTCACTTTGTGGAGACAGCAGTTCGATTCCAGCCACCAGAGCATGGCTGTAGGGACGATCTGATGTGCCATCATCAATATCTTCACAATGACAGCTTTGCGTCCGGAGTGATCCCATCTCCCATGGTGTCTCCAGGCACTTTCTTTGGCATGTCTACAACCTACTCCACTGCCCTGGCACACCTGGGCAAAGGGCGAGACAAGGGACGTGAGAATGTGTGGATTTTGATATCTGCTCTTGCAGAGGAGGGACAGTGTGTGTGTGTGTGTGTGTGTGTGTGTGTGTGTGTGTACTGGGACCAATTCCACTGAGATACTGCTGGACAACTGTATACCTCATGAGTCAAACAAGTGATGTGTTCCTTTAACATGTGTGCATGTACTTGTAAATGATTAAAAGATTTGGAGTCTAGGCAAGCACTCCATTATTGAGTTACCTCCCCAACCCCCAACTTTTTTTTTTTTTTTTAAGTTTAGCCTTGAGTGTGCAGGAAGAGTTCAGAAGATATTAATTTGGACTAATTTGCTGAAAACCTTTCCTTTGTTTCCTGGCACCTAGCAATACCCAAACCAGCTCTCTGATGTCTACCCAGGGTCACATGTGGAGCACTGACTGGAATGTGGCTCCAATTCCAAACTGTGCCTTGTGGACACTGACGGCTCCTTCTGTGCTGCCTCCTTTCAGGTGGTGAAGGGAGTGTGGACTGTACTTCTGCACTTGTCACCACCTGATTAGTCTGCACCTGTGGTCGGACATGTTAGAGGAGATAAGGAGGGAGACCTGAAGACCAGCTCTCCACCTGCACAGGGCTGGGGCGTTAGCCCTGTTACTGCGCAATCCTTACAACAGTGTCCCTTCCAGCAGCTCCTGGAGCACCAGGCCTGTCATTCTCCGCAGGCCTCGACCAGGGGCTGCCTGAGCTTCCTCCTCAGCATCCCCCCTTTGGTGGGTTAAGACCATGTGAGGGAGCAGCTATGCCCTGGCATCATGCCTTCATCTCCAAGTTGGAATGTCACGGGCTCTGGAGACCTCAGGCAGTTAGCTGCCGGAGTCTGACTAAAGACTCTACAGTTTGAAAATCATCAAGGAAATAACTGTAGTTCACAAATGTATGCTTAAGCTTACTTAGAGGATTAATTTGTTTTGTGAAAAAATATTTTTATTTTTTGAAATTTTTAGGTTTTGAGATAGAATCATGCTTTGTTGCCCAGGTTAGCCTCAAACCTGTGATCCCGGTCTCAGCCTCCCGGAGTGACTGGAATGTAGGAGTATGCCACAGCTCTTGGGCTTCTTTTTATTTTACTTATTTTTTGCAGTACTGGCACCTGAAGCCAGGGCTGTTTTACCTACAATGCCAGCCCTTTTTCTCCTACTTATTTACTTACTTTTATGACATGAGGATTGAACCTACGGGCACTCTACCACTGAGCTGTATCCCGACCCTTTTTATTTTGAGATGGAGTCTAATTTGCCTTGCTTGGCCAGGAACTTGTGATTCTCCTGCCTCAGCTTTCTGAGTCCTTGAGACCACAGGTGTGTGCCACCATGCCTGCTTCTTTTTATTTTGAGACAGACTTGTTAAGGTGTGGAGGCTGGCCTTGAATTTGAGATTCTCCTGCCTTGTCCTCCCAAGTACCTGGGATTGCATATGTGATTGGCTAGGGGTCTTCTTATTAAATTAAGAGAATTATAGATTCATATACAGTTATGAGAATACTGAGATATCCTGTGTATGTTTCATCCATTTATACCAACTAGTAATTATATTATAGTTTAATATCATGACCAGGATGCTACCAGTGATATAATTCATTGATGTAACCTAGATTTTCCAGAGAATGAATAAATTACATATATACACATGTATATATACTTTTTAAAAAATTTTTGTGGTGCTTGACATCAAATCCAGGGCCTCAAACATGTTAGGCAAGTGCTATACCTCCCACTCAGCCATACCTCCAGTTCTCCAGGAAATAAAATTTTAAATAAAATCAAGGCCAGGCGTAGTGGTGCATCATGCCTATTATTCCAGTAGCTCGGGAGGCTAAGGTAGGGGGATCATGAATTCAAAGCCAGCCTCAGCAGCTTAGCAAGACCCTAAAAAGGGCTGGGGATGTGGCTCAGAGGTTAACGCCCCTGGGTTCAATTCCCAGTACAAAAACCAAACCAAACCAAAACAACAACAAACAAAACACCAAACAAACAAAAGAGAAATATCTCACAGTAAGAGATAGAATATATAAACTACAGATTTATGTAACGTTATAAATGTGTTTACTAAGAATGATGTGAAATTCAAGATGAATCTCCAAGTGAAGGAGGTGGATTGTGAAAGGTCTGGATAACTTGGTAAGGGATACCGTGGTGAAATTAAGAATGCAGGCTCTGGGGCTGGGGATATAGCTCAGTTGGTAGAGTTCTTGCCCTGTATGCCCAAAGTCTTGGGTTCAATCCCCAGCACCACAAAAAAACAAAAACAAAAACAATACAAAACAAAAAGAATGCAGGCTCTGACTTTCAGGATGTGATTCTAAGCTCTGACAGGTACTAAGTTGTGTCTGCTTCCTCACTAGTATAATTACGATAAGACGCTATGAAGATTGAGATAATCTACACAGAACACGTTATGATTATTCAGTACAAATTGGCTGCTGATTCTAAAATATCAGTAACATTAAACATCCCTTAATATATGTTTATGAATAAAATCCAAGCCACCATTTCCTTCCTTTCTATGCTGGGGATTGGACCCAGGGTGCTTTACCACTGAGCTATACCCCCAGTCATTTTTACTAATTTTTGGGACCAAAGCCTGCTAAGTTGCAGAGGCTGGCCTTGAACTTGTGATTCTCTTGCCTAAGTCTCTAGAGCTGCTGGGATTACAGGTGTGTACCACGTCTGCCTGGCCATTTTCCTTTTTTTCTTGCATCGGAATATGTATGAGCTTCTTAAACCAGCTGCCAATATAATGAATGCAAACTAAAAACAACTTTCAGAGCCTGTTAAGAATGAAATTCATTTTATTTAGCAATATTGGCACAAATGATTCTATGACACACAAAGAGGAAATGTTCCCTCTCCACAAGCAAGCAGGGGGCAGAGGCATGATTTTGCATCAGAAATGAAGCTGAGAGATTCTAATTTGAGAAGATATCAAATTGGGAACATTGGTAAGAGACTTGAATTGTGCACTCCCTTTGATGAGGGAGGTTTGTGTGAATATTTTTAATTACTCCCTCTTCTTTTTTACATATTCTAAATTTACTACTTGTATAGTGTATATATTTAAAGCACCAGGCCCCAGTAATGATTGTCATGTTTTGTGAAACAAACTAGAAAATCATAGAAAATCTAATTCTGAAAGGCTGTATTTTTTAATGTTTTATCATGGGATTAGTTTCAAACCATGACATTAATCCTATAAGGTATAACATGTGAGTGATTTTTAAAAAAATTTGTCTTTAGTTGTTGATGGACCTTTATTTTATTTATTTTTATGTGGTGCTGAGGATTGAACCCAGTGCCTCACACATGCTAGGCAAGCACTCTACCACTGAGTTTCAGCCCCAGCTCATGTAAGTGCTTTTGATGAGAAGACAAAGTACTAGTACTGAAGGGCAGAGGCCAAGCAGTGCTACAGCCTTTTGAGGCTGGGAAGGTAGGGAAACATTTTGAGACAGAAGCTTGCTAAGTTGCCTGGGTTTGGTATCTTTTTTTTTTTTTTTGTTCTAATCCATTAATTATTTTTTTGTGGTACTAGAGATTGAATCCATGGCACTGTATCACTAAGTTATATCCCTAGCCCTTTTCAATTAATTAATTAATTAATTAAATTTTGCAGTACTGGGGATTGACCCAGGGTTTTTTTTTTTTTTTTTTTTTAATCACTGATTGACATATCCAGTTGTTTTTATTTATTTATTTTAAAATTTGAGACAGAGTCTTGCTAAGTTGTCCAGGATGGTCTTGAACTTGTGCTCCTCTTCCCTCAGTGTCCTGAGTTGCTGGGATTACAGGTGTGTGCCACCATGCCCAGCAAATTACTGATGTTTTAAGCCACCAACTGTGTGTGTTTGTTTCAGCAGCAAAGGAAATGAACACAAGCTCTAACACTGTAAAACTGATTCAAACAAGTTTTCTCCCTGAACTTGAACATCTTTGACCACATCTCAGCTACTGAATAAGACCCTGAACATCATAGAGCAACTCTCTGCCTGAGCAGACTGAGCCAGGGAGCTGTGCGGAGCAGACAGAGGGTGTTCAGTGATGAGAATGGTCTCTCCACACCTGGCCACCCTCCTTTCCTAATTGTACTGAAGACCAAGTAAATGTTACGCTGGGTCTGATACCTACCAAAGTGTCTCATGAAAGGAGAATTTCGGATGGTTAAAAATTTTCATGCACACTATGATTTATGACTATTAACATTCCATAATTTTATCCTGTTTAACACTTCACCTCTAAGTAATGTCAACATAAAAAACAAGAAATGTCCCAATAACAGACACAGTGGGGAATCTAAGGAGCTCTGACAATGAAATGTCACATTTTGTCCTGGAGAGGGAGCTGGAACAGATGAACTTTAGGTAAGAAGGGAAACTTGAGTAAAGCATGGAGCTTAACTTATATGACAAGTAGAAAGTGGGCTGTTAATTGTCACTATACCCCATATTCTTAACTCTGGTGTAGGAAACTCTTTGTAATATTGGTTGATCTAAAAGTGGCCAAGTAACATTCATGAAAAGAGGAGAGTGATGACAGCAGTGTGGCTGGATAGGGGGTCCCTGCTTTGTGTTTCCTCCCCGTTATGCCACAGCCACCATGGGCAGCAGGCTCTGTGGGTGCTTACAAGTTCAAGCAGGAATATGTGATACCCTGATGGAGCCCAAGACAGAAAGAGTGTCTCAGCTCAAGAACTGGAAACATCCCTGTCACCATGTGGGGACTGCCACATTCCCCTCTGGCCTTGATTCTGTTGCTAAAACTTGCTGAAGATGGGCTCAGGCAGAGTAGGGCACAGTAGCGCCCCATGTCCTGGCTGTGTATCTTGCAAGTCTGCAGATGTTGGTAACACAGCAGATGAGGTGTTGGCCCTGAGTCTCTTACCTGGCCCCTCTCTGCTATGGCTGTGGAGTGGTTCTGCCAGTTTGGGGACCTTGAGGGAGGTATACCTGGTCAGTGCTCCTGTAGGCTGACCTGCTGAGCTCACTCGCACTGTTGTACCTGAAAACAGCCACAGAAATCAGCTCCAGATCATTTCAACTACAGTAACACAGGAGGCTCACCTGTGCAGGAAATTCTGGGACACACACCCACTGTTGCCCCAGAGAGAGGTCTGAAGGCCTGGATCTTGGTTGTTGACCCTGAAGCAGCCCTAACATTTGGTTCCAGACACTCAGTTGTACACCATGCCAATACTGCTCGTCCACCCAGGGGCTAGACAATGCCACACTCATCTGTTACTCAGTAATAGGACTGAGCCTGTGAACCCTGGAGAGTTTCAGGTGCCACCTCAAAGGGCAAGGGTCGTGGAGACAGATGATATACCTAGGGGCAGAGAGGACCTGTGGGCTGTAGAGTACCTGGAGAAAGGCCTGCCAAGCACAGACCCCAGTGGGAACTCCGTGGTGGCCGAGTGACCTGGCTCATCCTCCACTCCACAGTGCCCCGAGGAAGTCACTCAGCCTGGAGTCCTAAGGATTAGTGTAATGTAAAGAAACGCCACGTAAAGACTGCAAGTGGTGTATGCTCTCTCAAGTGCACAGACCCCAGTCGAAGGCTGCAAGGAGAAGGGAGAATTGGGAAAATATGACACCAACCAATGAAAGGAATAAAGCTGTAGTTACCACCCAGAAGAAATGGAGAGCTGGCTGGGAACAGTGGCCACACCTGTGATCCCAGAGACTCGGAAGGCTGAGGCACGAGGACCACAAAGTTCCAGGCCAGCCTGGGCAACAGCTCAGTGGTAAAGGGCCTCTAGGCTCAAGCCCCAGTACCCCTTCCTCCCCCCAAAATACCATCAGGCAAAAAATGCATAAAGAAAAAAAATTGAGAGGGACTGGGCGCAGTAGCACATGCCTATAATACTAGTGGCTCTCGAGGCTGAGGCAGGAGGATCACAGGTTCAAAGTCAGTCTCAGCAACTTAGTGAGACCCGTCTCAAAATTAAAAAAAGAGTTGGGGCTGTAGCTCAGTGGTTAAGCATCCTTGGGTTCAAACTCTGGTACTGGGAAAAAATAAATAAAAGAATTGAGGGGGACATACAAATATTTTTAGGGAGTGGATAAATATTAGAGGAGAGGATCACAATTGTCAAAACAAGGATGTCAGGAAGAACTGTTTGCTGGAATGAGGTGTTTGTAAAAAGGAGGTGTAGGCATCGCTGAGGGCACCTGGGAGGGCATGCGTATGCCTGAAATTGGGATCTGTCCTGGCAAACTGTGCAGGTGAGCAAGAGAAAGGAAAGAGGAGAAAGGTTTCCTAGGAAGAAGGATATGAAAGAAAGTCCTGAGGTGAACAGGAAGAAAGTCAGGGTGAAAGCTGGGTCCAGAAGGGGCAGAATGGAGGACCAGAGGTCTGGCCTCTCCAAGGCAGGAGGGTTGTTTAGGGGGAGGGTTCAAGTGGCCCTCCTGACTTGTCACTCTTGCCCCTAGATCCATGGAACCCTGTGAAATGACTGCTGCCCAACTAAAAAAAAAAAAAAAGATGAGGTACCTTTGAGATACTATCAAAGTAAAAAATTTACAGATTATTCACATTCGATAAGGAGAAGAAAGAGAGAAAGAAAGAAGCAGAAAGCAATTTAAATTCTACATGTCAACCTCCCAAATCTTGGTTGGGATTTGGGTCCCCAGTTCAGGAAATTAAAACAACTCTAAGCAAGACTGATCCAAAGAAGAATATTTTGGAATACATTATAATAATCAAACTATCAAAAGTCAAATACAAAGATACTGGAGAGTGGTGACAAATAGGAGGCTCATCACATTCAAGGGAAACTTTGTGAGGCTAAAGTAGACACTGTGACAGAGACTTTGTGGGCCAGGAGAGAGCGAAATGATATGTTCAAAACAGAGAGAAAAAACGTCCACTCAGGAAGAGTATTCCCAGCAAAGCTGTCCTTCATAAATGAAGACGATGACATTTCAGGACACAGAATAGCTGAGAGTCCAACACCCTGCAATCTGCTTTATAAGAAATACTAGAGAGTTTAAGTGAAAACAAAAGGATATTAAGCAACAACATGAAAACACAGAAAAGTATACAACTCACTAATAAAGGTAAGTGCACAAAACTCTAATTCTGAATGGTGATATATTCAGGAGAGTGGGGTAGGAGGGGCCGAGTTGGAGGCAACAAACAAATACCCCGACCAACAAAAGATAGCTGCAAGATGGCTGCAATGATCTGTTGAAAGGTACACAATTTAGAAGGTGTAAAATCTGACTTAACATAATATGGGCATAATGTTATAATCCCCCCCCCAATGCTAAGTTGTTATCAGCTTAAACTACAATGTTACAACTATTAAAGATGCTTATGTAGTCCTATGGTAATGACAAATAACAGAGTGTCTGGAAGATACATAAAAGGTAAAGGACCAAAACATACTACCAGCCACACGAAATCCCCGTGGCTCAGAGGCTGAGGCAGGAGGATTGAGGTGCTAAGCAACTCAGTGAGACCCTGCCTCTAAATAAAATAAACTTTATACCAAACAGACCTAATAGACACAAAATAGGGCTGGGGATGTGGCTCAGTGGTGGAGTGCAACATACTACCAGAAAAACTGAACATATAGAGAACAACAGCCAAGATTGGAAAAAAGAAATACAATAGTAAACAAAGATCAGGAAGATCCTAAATTCAAAGTCAGCCTCAGCAATTTAGCAAGGCCCTAAAAACTTGGTGAGGGGCTGGGGATATAGGTCAGTTGGTAGAGTGCTTTCCTAGCATGCACAAGTCCCTGGGTTCAATCTCCAGCACACACACACACAAAAAATAAAATAAAAAATAGGGCTGGAGATGTGGTTCAGTCGTCAAATGTCCCTGAGTTCAATACCTGGTACCCAAGAGAAAAAGAAGAAAAGAAAAGAAAAATACAACCTCTGAAATGTTATTTACTGAAAACTATTGATAGTAGCCTTTCATATATCCTTTTAGGTGTTTTTCTTCTAGAAAGAGAAATCTTTGACCTCAAGAGTTTCATTAACCAAGTTGGACTATTAGATATTGTTCCCTCCCTCCCTCCCTTCCTTCCTTTCTTCCTTCCTGGTGTTGCTAGGAATTGAGCCCAGGGCCTCACACATGCTATGCCAGCACTTTACCACTGATCTATATCCCTAGCCCAAGATATTCTTGTTATTCATGTTGTAGGAAAATGTTGAGATCTACTAACTATGATTGTCAATAACTGGCAGCTAAAACAGTGAAGGAGATTTTAAG
>NW_026000207.1:3143651-3151925 GCF_001458135.2 Marmota marmota marmota
TGATTTCCCAAAAAAAAAAAAAAAAAAAAAATTCCAGTAATATGTTCCTTGCAAGAAACACACTAACACACTTTAGCCTTAAGGACAGACATAGAAAAGTAGAGGGAGGGGAAAAATATTCCAGACAGGAGCAGCTACATCTATGAGACAAAATAGAATTTGAAACCTGTGGAAAAAGCAAAGGTCATTCTAAAATCGTAAAGGTATCAATTCCTCAAGATAATTTATTATTTGTAAATATATTTGCCACCCCTGACATCAGAGCACCTAAATAAATTCAGCAAATATTAATGAATATGGAGAAAAATAGACAGCAATACAGCAATAGCAAGGTCTTCCATACCCTATTTCCAACAGTAGACAGATCATCCTGACAGAAGAGTCAGGAAACTTTAGGCTGGAATTAACTTTACAACAAACAGACCTAATAGACACATACACAACACCCCATCCAACAGCAGCAGAATACACATTCTCAAGTGCACACAAAACCTTGCCCAAGATATGTTTAGTCACACAGCAAGTTTTAGCTAATGTTAGAAGACTGAAATTAAATAATGTATCCTTTCTGTCTATAGCATTATGATCCTGGAAATCAATAACAGGAAGAATGCTAGAAAAGTTTAAATTATGTGGAAATTAAAAAAACATGATCATAAACACTAATGGCTCAAGGAAGACAATAAAAGTGAAATTAAAATATATTCTGAGAATCTGGGTGTGGTGGTGCATGCTCGTAATCCCAGAGACTCAGGAGGCTTAGGCAGCAGGAACACAAGTTTGGGCCAACCCCTCAGTTCAGTGAGGCCCTAAAAAAACAGCTGATATGTTGCTCAGTGGTAAAATGACTCCGGGTTTAGTCCCTAGTACCAAAGACTAGCAAATTGAACTCACAAGCACATTAAAAGGAACATTTAACATGATCAAGTGGGATTTATCCCAGGGATACAAGTATGGTTCGACATACATCAATCTATGAAAGTGATACACCAAATTAATAGAAGGAAGGACAAAAGCCACATGATTATCTCAAAAGATGCAAAAAAAAAAAAAACAAAAAAAAACAAAAAAACCTCAACACAGTAAGGTTATATATCTCAAGCACACAGCTAACATCATAATGAAGAGCAAAGCTGAAAGCCTCCATTCAGGATCAGGAACAAGACAAAGATGCCCACTCTTACCATTTCTAATCAAAACAGGACTAGTTGTATCAGCCCAGAGAAATTAGGCAAGAAAAAGAAATAAAAGGCATCCAAACTGGAAAGGAAGAAATTGTTTGCAAATGACATGACCCTAAATTTAAAAAACACAATAGAAGGTATTAAAAATAATAAATGAATTCAGTAAAGGCACAGCATACAAAATAACAGAGAAGTCAGTAGCATTTCTATACACTAACGTCAGTACCATTTCTATACACTAACGATGAACTATTTGAAAAGGAATCAAGACAGCAGTATCATTATAGTATCAAAATACAGAAACACCAAACCAAAACAAACAAACAAATCCACTTAGGGATAAATCTCATCTAGGAGTTGACCTGTATGTGGAAAAGTATAAAGCATGGTTGAAAGAAATGGAAGAAAACACAAAATAAACAGAAAAGATAGCCCTCATTTATGGTTTGGAAAAAATCAATATAGCTGAAATGGCCACATTAACCAAAGTGATCCACAGTTTCTACAGCCCTGCCACTTCTCTCTCTCTCTCATACACACACACACACACACACACACACACACACTCTTTCCTAAATTTTGCAAGGAATCATAAAAGATTCCAAATAGTCAAAGCAACATTGAGCAAAAAGAACAAAGTGAAGCCTTCACACTACCTGGACTTGAAATCCACTACAAAGGTACAGGTTTTGTATTCACACATAACAGAAACAGCCTGGTATGATTCAATCATTCCCACAATATATACACTAATCAAAACATCAAGTTGCACACCATATTTATGACTTGTCATTTGTCAGTTAAATAAAAATTTTGAAACACCAATGTTACTAAAAAAAATAAACAATTACAATAACCCATTACTCTCATGTCAAAGAAATCTAGTGCTGGTTCCATTTAAAATCCAGTCCCCTCCCCTTCAAAGCACACACTAATATAAAGCACTAGAATTATTCTAGGAGGTATAGAAAATACCTTCAGATTCTTAGAAAGGCAGAGCTCACCAGGAAATGTGAACAATTTTCCAAATGAGTCTGTGAATATTCCCTGAAGAGAGTCGGTCAGAGGAGAATACATTGAGGCCACTGCATGGCCCTGACACATCCTGGGGAGGAATTACTGGGATAAGATGCTTTTAGGAAAGACATTTATGACCAAGGAAAGTAAAAGTCCTAAAAGTAATCTTAACACAAGTCATTTAAGGAACAAAAAGGAAACTCACCTGAACCTTGACTTTCAGTTGTACAAATTGTTCTGCCTTATGATGACTTTTTTTTTTTTTTTTTTTTTTTAAAGCTGGCCTAGGAGAAAGAGGAGAATGAAGCAACACCAGTGACTTTTTGGAGCACAGGCCACCTTAGAAAATACACGTGAAGGAAGAGTTGTCCCAGGCCATAGGAAAATCTAGAAATAAGAGGGCCAGAGATCTCTGGGGTCCAGGACAAAGTTCCTGTCCTGAAGCACGGGGCTGAGCCTGCCTCCCACATCAGGTACCTGTGCCCAGAGGGCAGGAAGTATAGACCTGGGGCTTTCTCCTGTCACTCAGGATCCTGCACAGAGGCAGGAGAGCACTTGCTTCTCCAAAACTTGTCACCTCCCGACCATGTGTTTTTTGGGAAGGGGGATCGAACCCAAGGCCTGCGTGCTAAGCACCAGCTCCACCCCTGGGCTCCACTCCAGCCCTTCCAGGTCCCTGTCGGTCATCGTTGGGGCAGGTATGCGGACACAGGTGAGGGCAGAGACAGCGGGGGAGAACAGGCCACCCAGCGCACGCCGGGGCAGGTCCCGGGACCTCGTGCCGCTACCGGTCACACCCACTGCCGCCCGGCCGGCCTGCCTCCGAGGGGGCGCTCCCTCGCCCGCACACCTCTGCGCCCTCGGACCCGTCGTCCCGAGGCCCCGCACACACCTGTGTCGCAGCTGAAGCCACAAAGCCCGGCGGTCAGCCCAGGCTTGAAGGCACCAGGCAGGCTGGAGGCTGCGTCACAGGCACAGTCGCTCACCTAGTGCGTTCCCATGGACACCAATGACGCCCACTCACGCACCTGTGCCATGGTTACGGGGACAGCGGACAGCCAGCTTCACGCCCGCCCACGCCTGCCACCAGCTAGGCTAGTGCGCATGCGCACTGGCCGCGACCGGGGACCGGCCACCGACACGTTGGCCCATCGCGGCAACCTGCGCATGCGCAAGGTGCCTCCCCGTACACATGCGCCCGCGCACCCCAAAGGCCCCAGAACACGGGACCGTGTCCTTAGAAACCCAGGCTGTATCCATGGGAACGGGGCTGAGCACCAGCGACCTGGCGCGCCGCACAGGGGCCCCGGAAGCGCGGGGTGAGTGCGGCACCCTGCGCGGCACGCGTCCGGCCGGCGTTTCGGCGGTCCCAGAAGGCGGGGTGGCGAAGGTGGCATGGGTTGTGGGTCGGGGACCCGCGGAGACATCTCAGCCGCACAGCTGGCCCGGGAGGTGGACGCCACCCACGGCCGTGACTTGTGAATTTCAAACACGCTCCGCAGATGGGTCAGGGTCCGCCGAGTAAAGGCGCACTGTCGCCCGCTCCCGCTACGTGCTCACTAACTGGGGAAGGACTTGTCACGAATCCCCAGCAGAAGAAGGTGTGGCAAAAGGTGTCTGCAGAGCTGGGGAGTGGCTCTGTGGAGTGCTTGAACACAGGCTTTGTGGTATGACCAGATGTGAATCTGAGTAGTGACAGGTACTAACCCAATTGTTTCCTTAATGGCAAAGGTGGGCTGAAAATACCACAAAGTATGGATTTCCTAACTATTATGTGAAAGAATCTACAAAAAATACGCAGTTCATGTTGGCCATCTCTAGTCCAAAAATCAAAATTCCAAAATGCTCAGGATTTTCTGGATTTAGGATTTGATTTTTTTAATACCTGGGATTGAACCCAGGGGTGTCTACCAGTCAGCTACACATATCTCCAGTCCTTTTTATTTTTTATTTTGAGACAATGTCTCACTAAATTATCCAGGCTGGACTTGAACTTGCAATCCTCCTGTCTCAGCCTCCAGAGTTGGTGGGATTACAGATGTTATCCAGGAAAAATCTATAGAAATATCCCCAAATCTGAAAAACTCCAAAATCGTAAGCACTTCTGTTCCCAAGTATTTTGGATAAATGATACTAAAAAACTAACTTTTTTTTTTCATTTCTTTTTCTTTTTGTACTACTGGGGATGGAACCTAGGGCCTTGGGCATGCTAGGCACAAATGCTCTACTAATGCTAATATCCTCAGATCATTAATATGTAACTTCATGTAAGTTAGCTACTATTTTGAGATTAATAACATCACACATTCCTTAATTAATTTTTTTGGGGGATGGAGATACCAGGGATTGAACTCAGGGGCACTTGACCACTGAGCCACATCCCCAGCCTTTTTTGTATTTTATTTAGAGATAGGATCTCCCTGAGTTGCTTAATGCCTCATTTTTGCTGAGACTGGCTTTGAACTTGCGATCCTCCAGAGCTGCTGGGATTATAGGCGTGATCCATTGTGCCTGGCCTTAATCCATTTTTACAAAAGAAATTAAACTCAATTTCCCTTATGCTAAAAAGGACATGCTTCCCAATTCTGCTGTCTAATTAATCAATGCTAAATAAAAACAACTTTCAGAGCATGATTGTTAAGCATGAGATTCTTTTTAATTAGTAAAATAAGTAAAACAGATTCTAAGACACAGAAGGAGGAATTGTTTCCTCTCCATCTGCAACTAGGCAGACAGGGACATGATTCTTCATCAAAAATCTAGCTCAAGGAATGACAAGATTCTAAATTGAGAATACTGTGGCAAGAGACTGAATCATGTGATCTAACTGATATGAAAGACTTATGTAAACATTTTAAACTATTGTCATCTTAAACATTCTTCATAAATCTTGGACTTTTCCCTTGTATATATTTTTATTATATATGTAATCCCAGCAATGTCATTTCTAAAAATTTCTATTTGTAAGGCATCAGATCAATAATTATTATGTTCTGTGGGGAAAAAAAAAAAAATCAAAAAAACCCCTAAAATCCTGGATAACCTAATTCTGAAAGGATGTCTTGATCATTTGTTGCTGTGGGATTAGCTTCAAATAATGTATTTTTTATCCTATAAGGTGTGAATATGAGGTTTATCAAAGCAAGAGAAATATCCCTGCTGCACCCCTTCCCTCACAAGCTCACAGGTATAATGTGACCCATCTGCAGCATGGATTCCTTTTACAAACTAAGATCTGGAGAGTCTTTGACTCATTTACACGATCAGTTAGAAGGATTTTATACTCTGGAAATAAACACAGCCATGCTTAGGGGGGAGTGAGGATCAGAAACACATATGAAAATAGCAATGATTAGCAGTGTATAGTTCTACTATGGGTAATTTTGACATTCTTTTTCTTTTGTTTCTGTGGTGTTGGGGATCAAACTCAGGGCCTGGTGCATGCAACGCAAGCACTTTACCAACTGAGCTATATCCCCAGCCCAATTCTGACATTCTTCATGAACTCTTTAGGGGCCTCAATTTTTTTTTTTTTTGCAGCAGAAATTCATTAGTCCTATTATAAAATATGTAATTTAAGGAAGACCTAATAAAAAAGATTAAAAAAGAAGGAAGACCAGATTTATGGGGAATGTGGTGTCTTTTCATCATTAAGGAGAATGCATGTAGAAGCCTGTGGTAGGCATGGATGTGGCTCATCATCTATGAACACCAAGGCTTTCCACATAGCCTCTGCAGGAGGCATTTACTGAGCACTTATGCTCCAGTGGCTCATCTCTGGGCTTGCGGTATATTAACACATTTTGTCTTTATCACAATCTTTACAAAACTCAAAAAGCCAGGAAAAGGATGGGACAGGATTGAAATCGATGTAACAGATCAGGATAGCAAACTACTGGCCACAGGCCAAATCCAGTCTCAGCCTGCTGTGGATAGCCAGAGTTGATGAGCATTTTAAAAGTGTTTATAAATGGAAATCTACAAGAAGAAGGGAGCGGGAGCATAATTCTTTCCTGAAATGTGAGTTGAGCACAGTAACTTCCATTCAAAGAGTACAGTATGGGGAGGCAGAAAAAGGAGTAATTTTATAGTTCTGAAAACTGACAAATACTACCTCATCTAGGAGGTCGAGGTCAAAGTCAAGCTCAGTAGTCATAAACCAGGTTAATAGTATCCCTGCTAAGATGAGATAAACATGGCAATTACCTCTGTGTTCATCTTCACTGTAGACAAAGACCCAGTCTAATCATGAGAAAAATATTAGTCAAATTCCAGAGAGGAGCATCTGACAAAATACTTCACCTTGAGAATTGTTGAAGTCATTGAAACTGAAGTCTGTGAAGCCACTGCAAGCATGATGAATCTAAGATGTGACAACAGCTGCAATGTGGTGTCTTGGAGGGGACCCTGGAATGCACAAAGAAAGTTAGGTAAACACTACAGAAAGTGGGATAAATCACAAAACTTAATTAGTAATAGTACATGAAAATTGGCCTATTAATTGTAAAAATATCTCCTACTAACCTATTTTTTTTTTGGTATTAGGGACTGAACCCAGGGGCCCTTAACCACTGAGCCACATCCCCAACCTTTACTTTAAGATAGGGCTTGCTAAGTTGTGGAGGCTGGCTTCAAACTTGTGATCCTACTGCCTCTGCCTCCTGAGTTGTTGGAATTACAAGTGAGGGCCACCATGCCTACTATAACCTCAGAAATTAATTGAGGATTGGGTGTAGATGTCTGGAAACTCTGTACTATCTTTGTAATTTTTCTACAAATTTAAAACTGTTTTGGAAAGAAAAAAACTATAAAAAGAAGAAAAATGTTCAACCATCGGTAGTACACAAAGCATAAAATATTCACCACCTACACTTTACAGAAAAAACCTCTAACTCTGGTTTTAGATCCTGAACTAATTTAAATCATATTGCTTCTTGCAATTCACACAGAGAAGCAACTGAAAATATCTGAGACTATCAGATTTAAAGGCAGAGTTAACAGGGTGAAAAAAAAATTTTTGTGTGTGTGGTTCTGGAGAATGAATCCAGGGAGTCTATAACTGAGCCATATTTCCAGCTCTTTTTATTTTGAGACGCAGTCTTGATAAATTGTTGAGGCTAGCTCTAAACTTGTGATTTGTTCAGGAACTTCATGCCTTAGTTTCCTGAGTCGCTGGGATGTTAGGTGTGTACAACTGTGCATGGCTAGAGCAAAATCTGTCTTATTGGTTACTGGGAAAAATTCCTGCCTTTGCACAGACCCCACTCTCTCTCTCTCTTTTTTTTTTTAAAGAGAGAGAGAGATGAGAGAGAGAGAGAGAGAGAGAGAGAGAGAGAGAGAGTTTTTTTTAATATTTATTTTTTAGTTTTTGGCAGACACAACATCTTTGTTGGTATGTGGTGCTGAGGATCGAACCCGGGCTGCACGCATGCCAGGCGAGCGCGCTACCACTTGAGCCACATCCCCAGCCCAGACCCATTCTCAAAACTTCCACACAGCTGCCACCTTTGCCACTTACCAAAATAAAAAGAACCAAACCACCTTCACTTTTGCTGTGCTCTGAAACTGAAACTATGGAAAAGACTAAAAATTTCTGCTGTTGGATTCTACCTAGAAACAAATCCCCTTCTTATCAAAACACTTCTTATCAAAACACGTAAAATAAAGTGCCAACATTATCTCCCTAGGGGGTATTTGAGGATGCTTTTTCTGAAGGACAGGTGGTCAGGGGGAATGAGGGAGTCGGAATGAGGCACAAGGACCTTTCTGGATGCAAGCTACATCAGAAAATATCCTCGGAAGGCACCCCTGCCCCCCGCACATATTACAATCCATCAGCAAATAGGAGAGCACTGGGATTGGAGTGTCTCCAGAGCCGCCTGGGGCGCCAAATTGGCCTCCCGTGTTAGTACTTCTTCCTCAAAGGACGCCTATTCAATCGGGGCTCTCTGCACCAGGGGCAATTCCGGCTCCAGCTGCACCCACGGTGGGAGGCCAAGTCCCAGAAGGCGGCTGGGCTGGCGGCGGGGCACAGCCCGCCCGGCTCCTAACCAGTCACACGCCCCGCACGGCC
>NW_026000207.1:3152569-3203095 GCF_001458135.2 Marmota marmota marmota
CGAGCCTGCCACTCACACGGCCGCACGTGGGCTTCTCGGCGCCTCCCAAGCCGCGGCCAGGTTATTTTCGGGTCTCCTCTCTCGGGTCCTCTTCCTCGCGCCATCCTCGCCGCCCGCCGTGCGTGTTCCCCCTGCGACCCCGACAACTCCCCACTCCCGCAGACTCGCCTTCCACGCCGCCTGAGGAGGGGACGCGGGGTTTGAGCACTTCGGAGGCCGTCCAGAGGCAGCCCGTTTCAAACTCCCGCCAGCCGACCTGGCCTCCCGACATGCAACTCGGCCGGGCCTCCAGGGACGTGCCCCGGAGGCCTCTGGGAATCGTAGTCCCGAGCCGGGAGTCCAGGGAGCGGAAGCGGCCGTCTTTCTCCCCTGCGTGCAGCCTGGCACAGCCCTAAGGGCGCCGAGCCCAGAGACCTCAGGGAGGTGTGTCCAGCATGGCAATGGAGGCCCCGGGCAGCGTGTCAGGGGCTCTCCCGGGCTTACGGCCCACTTTTTCTTTTTTTGTTGTATGATTGGAAAATAGGACCCAGGGCTTCTGGCAGGCAAGAAAGCGCTCTATCGCAGAACACAATCCCCGCCCTCTTGCTAAGTGGCTAAAGCTGGCCTTGAACTTGGGACCCTTCTCCTCAGCCTCTCCTGCCACAGGGATTACAGGCACCACAGGCCTGTCAGGTCTACGTCTTCATGTTGAATAATTCAGTATTTCTTAGGTCTTCTTGTCTAGTTTGTTTTGTCTGTGTTCGCATTGTAATGTCTGCCTCCTGATCCTTTGCAGATTATCCCTTAACCCAGGGTCACTGTTTCCAATTGAGCACTAGATGGTGACCTAAGCCCAGGTTTGCCTGAGCTCAACCACTTTTGAATTCACCAAGATGTGTGGCCTGGCTGGACCCAGGAGAGCCAAGGAAGTGACCAGCCTAGTTGGGAAAGCCAGCCTGGGACTGCCATCCAAGGCCAGCGGACCTCTGCTCCAGCATGCTTGGCGCACCCACGGATGCGAGTGGAGCCCACCCGGGTGGGGATGCTGCCTTAATGCCAAGGCAGGACCCTTTTCCCGCCAGGGACCCCTCGCTGGTGGAGGGGCTGCTGTCTGCCTCAACCTCACTTTTTCCTGGTGACAACTTTGTCAGGGATAGGCACGCTAGTGACGTCCTTCTTTCTTTCTCTTCTCTCAACCACTGAGCCACATCCCCAGTCCTATTTTGTATTTTATTTAGAGACAGGGTCTCACTGAGTTGCCTCGCACCTCCCTGTTGCTGAGGCTGGCTTTGAACTTGCGTCCTCCTGTCTCAGCTTCTGGAGCTGCTGGGATTACAGGCAGGCGCCACTGCGCCCTGCTTGATGTCCGTTTTTCTTACTGGCTGCTCAAGGTGCTTTGCAACCCAAGGAATTGTCACAGTCCTTGCTTTGAGTTCTGAGATATCCCAGGCGATAATTTAGCTCCTTGACCTTTTTATTTTTAAGTTCCTCTATATACACATTTATTTGCTACTGAAAATTAAAACAGCACATCAAAATTTCCTTTTATTGCAACTCAAATTTTTGAAAACCAGGAAATCTAATTATCTACTCTAATTATTACACTCTAATCAAACTATCCAATATTCTCTTTACATCTCTTCCAGTTCCTGAGTTTTACTTCAGGTTTCAGGCTTTTAAAATCCACAGGAAGATTTGAGACCTATTGGTACTTCTTTGAGTCAAACAGGAAAGTAAAACTAAAGTATATTGAAATCATTTATGCACATTTTAACTGCTCAGATTCCTTATAAATTAAGGCATGAAGGGATCCCTAACCAAAAAAAAAAAAAAAAAAGGATGCAAAAGAATGAAGACATCACAGAACTCATACATAAGCTATTCACAATTATTGGTATGCAGTCTAAGTATAGAAAAGTGTGCCTAAAATTACCATCATGAAGAACAAGTACACTTTACACCTGTATTGACTCTGTGTCATAATCATACCCTATTCTAGCATTCTCAGAAGGATCCCATCCATGATATATGCAGAAACTGCAGGTACATTTGAATGGTACACTTTGTGATTTACTCTGAACTTCCTTAAGATTGTTGTCTCTTTCTTGTTCTTCTTGAAGACTTAGGAGATATCTCCATCTTGCCACACGGTCTTTTCTCCAGATAACAATGTCCAGACTCCTCGCTGCCTGTTGGGAAAGCTCCTTCTGATCTCCAGTAAGGCCCTCTCACTCCTGTCCAGTGATTGGGGTGGACCTTTGGATGAGAGTCCACTTGTGTATGTCAGGCACTGAGGCAGATTCATGAAGAGGGAGAGACTGAATCTTCTTCATTTTCAGACATTGGAAAAGACTCCTGGGTCGAGGTTGGGTTAAATTTTTGCAATGTGTCCATTGGGAGGTGAGCAGAACCCTCAAAACAGTTGCTCCCACTGTTGCTTGGGAGGAAAAAAAAAAACCTGTAACCCTGAGACTAAAACCTCAAATGTCAACAGCTGGTGAGACGAGTGGAGCCAATCTGCTCCTTGACCATTGTAACTGGTTATCTGTGGGACAGAGTGAAGTGCCATGCAGGGTGTCTATTTGTCTCTGCTTCCTCTCTTACTGCCTTCTTTTGTGTTAATTTTTCTAGTGTCACTTTCTGATCTCTTTCTCATTTTGTCTTCTATAGCTATTTGTGATTACCTTGGATATTATATAAAACATCTCAATCCATAGAAACACCCATTTTTTTTACATTCCTCATTGTATGTTATTGATGTCACAAACTATCTTGTTATATTGTGTATCCACTAACACAGATTTATAATTATTTTATGCTTTTGTCTTTTAAAACAACAGATCATAATGGAATGAAATTAGAAATTAACAGAAAAAACCCCCACAAACTAATAGAAACAACAAACAGAGGAACAATTATCTTTTAAATAAGGAATGGATCAAGAAATGAGAGAAGAATTCAAGACATTCTTAGAACCAAATGAGAACAGATACAACATACCAAAATCTGTGGGACATTTTGAAGGCTGTTCTTACAGCAAAATTTATAGCACTGAGTGCCTACATTAAAGAGTAGATTCTAAATAGTTAATCTTAAGCTCTGAAAAAGGGCTAAGAAAGGGAAGAACATATGATTCCTATATATGTAGAAGAGGAAATATTAAATATCAGACCTGAAATTAATGAAATTGAGAATAAAAAACTACACAGGATCAATGCAACAAAGAGTTGGTTCCTCAAAAATATAAACAAAATTGAAAAACCCTTAGCCAAACTAATCAAAAGAAAGAGAAGACACAAATGAATAAAAGTAGAGATGAAAAAGGAGATTTAACCACAGGCCTTTTTAAAATCTAGAGGATTGTTATAGAACTATTTTTGAAAATTTATATTCCAATAAACTGTAAAATCTAGAGGACACAGACAAATTTCTAGACATACATGACCTGTCCAAATTGAATCAGGATGATGTAGAAAAACCTAAAAAGAACAATATCATGTAATGAAGTTGAAACAGTAACTAAAAGCCTTCTAATGAAGAAAAGCCTAGGACCAAATGGATTCTCAGCTGCATTCTTTTTTTTTTTTTTTAAATCTTTGTACTTTTTCATCTGTTTTATTTATTTATTTTATTTTTTTAGAGAGAGAGAGAGAAAGAAAGAGAGAAAGAGAGAGAGAATTTTAATATTTGTTTTTCAGTTTTCGGCAGACACAACATCTTTGTTTGTATGTGGTGCTGAGGATCGAACCCGGGGCGCACCCATGCCAGGGGAGCGCGCTACAGCTTGAGCCACATCCCCAGCCCCTCTCAGCTGTATTCTAACAGACTTTTAAAGAAGAACTAACACTAGTCTCTCTCAAATTATTCCATGAAATTGAAAGGGAGGGACCACTCCCAAACACATTCTATGAAGCCAGTATAACCCTGATACTAAAACTACACAAGGACAGATCAAGGAAAGGAAATTAAAGACCAATATCCCTGATGAATGTAGATGCAAAAATCCTTAACAAAATATTATCAAAACACATTTAAAAACACATCAAGAAGATAATATACCGTGGTCTACTGGGTTTCATCCTACGAATGCAAGGTTGGCTCATCATATGCAAATCAATAAAGGTAGAAGAATGATGCTGGAGGCATCACAATACCTGATCTCCAATTATATTACAGAGCTATGGTAACAGAAATAGTAAAAGGAACTCAAGTAGAGCAGAGAAAGGAGAATGGGAGAGTGGAGGGAAAAGGAGAATCATAAACTGAAATGGAATTACATGAATGTATGAGTTTGTTGGGATGAACCCCACTACTATGCATAACTACAAAGCTCTAATTAAAAAATAATTCATTTCTATTTCCTAGATATATTTTTATTGTTTATATGTTTACAAAGGCAGATGTGTTTTTTTAAATATAATACCCATAATGTAGGTATACTTATTGATGGCTTACCTGTTCTAAATTTAATTAAATATTCAGGAGGCTGTGGTTGGCACCTAGTAATATTTTCCTTTAAAGACAATGATAGGACTGGGGATAGAGCTCAGTTGGTATAGTGCTTGCCTTGCAAACATAAGGCCCTGGGTTCTATCCCCAGTACCCCATGCTCCCCCTCCCCCAAATACAATGATAATTGAGCTAAGAGGAGGTTATGAGACTCTGAATTTCAGTGAAGTCCTGTGTTGAGTCTGGAAGATGTGTTTTCCTGCATTGGTTCACACTGTGTCACACAATCATAATTACTTGTATGTCTACTAAGTAATGCAAACCTGCAGGTAACTTGTGCTATTTCGAACTGGTTCATTAGTAAGTTTGATTATACTGTTTTCCCACTATTGTATAAATATTTCTATATACCAATGTCATATGTACATAAAGATTCAAAGGTCTTAATAAAATACAGATGCACTCAATAATATTCTATGATCAAAGAGAATTAGTTGGACCTGGATCAGCTTTAGGAAAGCAGCAGAAATGGTCATGTGTCTTTTTGCCACCACAGAAAATATGTGTAATGATTTGGCCTTGTTCTAAACTGTGGAAATATACATAAAATGCATCCCTATATAACATCTAGAGAGAAACAGATTATTTTTCACTGAAATCATGTAAAGCACTATGAGACTCTTCTAAACTATTTAGCCCTTTGTTGGAAGCATTTCTAATGGAAATGGATCACAGAATATTAATGGGAAAATCATATGTGTTTGTTGAGCATATGGACACAAAAACACCCCCTAAAGAAAAAATGGGAAAATTGTTCCAAAAATAAAATAATAGAATATTCTAAGAGAATAAAATATGATAATAAAATACATACATATATATATATATATATATATATATATATATATTACATATTTTACATATATATTTTAAATATATATATATTTTACAGATATTGAACCCAGGAGAACTTTACCACTGAGTCCCATCCCTAGCCCTTATTTATTTATTTATTTAAAATTTATTTTATATTTTACACAAGTGGAACAAAACTTTTCATTTCTCTGGTTGTACATGATGTTGAGTCTGTACAATTTGTGCAATCATACCTGTACATAGAGTAATAATATTTATCTAATTCGACCATCTTTTCCCTTGAGACCCACTCTCCTTCACTTCTTCCCTTTTGCTCAGTCCAAAGTTCCTCCATTCTTCCCTTGATGCCCACCCCGCAATATGGATCAGCATCCAGTTTTCAGAGAAAACATTTGGCCTTTGGTTTCTGGGGACTGGCTTACTTTGTGTAGCATGATATTCTCCAACTCTATTTACCTGTCAATACCATAATTTTATTCTTCTTTAAGGCTTAGTAAAATTCAATTGTATATATATATATATATATATATATATATATATCATGTGATATATATATATATATCACAGTTTCTTTACCCATACATCCACTGAAGGGCATCTAGGTAGATCCCACAGTTTAGCTATTGTGAATTGAGCCGCTATAAATTTTGAGGTGGCTGCAACACTGTGGTACGCTAATTTGGGTATAGACCTTTGGGTATAGACCAAGGAGTGGGATAGCTGGGTCAAATCATTGTTCCATTCTAAGTTTTTTGAGGTATCTCCATACTGTTTTCCATAGTGGTTGCACCAATTTGCAGTTCCACCAGCAATGTATGAGTGTACCTTTCCCCCCACATCCTTGCCAACACTTATTATTTCTTGTATTATTGATAATTGCCATTCTGACTGGAGTGGGATAAAATATTAGAGTAGTTTTGATTTGCATTTCTCCAAGGGTGAGAGATAAAGAACACTTTTTTATATGTTTGTTGATCGATTGTGTAGCTTCTTCTGTGAAGTGCCTGCTCATTTCCTTAGCCCATTTATTGATTGGGTCATTATTAATATTTGTTTTGGTGTTGAGTTTTTTGTCTATTCTGGAGATTAGTGCTCTACCTGATGTGTGTGGTAAAGATTTTCTCCCATTCCATTGGCTCTCTCTTTATGTTATTGATTGTTTCCTTTGCTACAAGGAGGCTTTTTAGTTTGAATCCATCCCATTTATTCATTCTCGGTTTTATTTCTTGTGCTATAGGAGTCTTATTAAGGAAGTCAGGTCCTAAGCCAACATGATGAAGATTTGGGCCTGATTTTTCTACTATTAGTTGCAGAGTCTCTGGTCTAATTCCTAGGTCCTTGATCCACTTTGAGTTGATTTTTGTGCAGGGTGAGAGATAGAGGTTTACTTTCATTTTGATACATATGGATTTCCAGTTTTCCCAGCACCATTTGTTGAAGAGACTAACTTTTCTCCAATATATGTTTCTGGCATCTTTGTCTAGTATGAGATAACTATTTTTGTGGGTTTTTCTCTGTGTTCTCTATTCTGTATTATTGGTCTACATCTCTATTTTGGTACCAATACCATGTTGTTTTTGTTACTATTGCTCTCTAGTATAATTTAAGGTCTGGTATTGTGATGCCTCTTGCTTTACTCTTCTTGCTAAGGATTACCTTGACTATTCTGGGTCTCTTATTTTTCCAAATGAATTTCATGATTGCTTTTTCTATTTCTATAATGTCATTGGGATTTTGATTGGAATTGCATTAAATCTGTATAATGCTTTTGGTATTGTGGTCATTTTAACTATATTAATTCTTCCTATCCAAGAACAAGGGAGATCTTTCGATCTTCTATGCTCTTCTTTAATTTCTTTCTTTGGTGTTCTGTAGTTTTCATTGTAGAGGTCTTTCACTTCTTTTGTTGGGTTGATTCCCAAGTATTTTATTTTATTTTTTTGAGGTTATTATAAGTGGAGTGGTTTTCCTAATTTCTCTTTCAGAGAATCCATCATTGATGTACAGAAATGCTACTGATTTATGGGTGTTGATTTAATATCCTGATACTTTGCTGAATTCATTTATTAGTTCTAGAAGTTTTCAGGTGGAATTTTTTGGATCCCCTAAGTAGAGAGTCCTGTTGTCAGCAAATAGTGATGGTTTGAATTCTTCTTTTTTCTATGCATATCCCTTTCATTTATTTCATGTGTCTAATTTCTCTGGCTTGACTTTCAAGAACTATGTTGAATAGAAGTGGTGAAAGAAGGTATCCCTGTCTTGTTCCAGGCTTTAGGGGGAATGTTTTCAATTTTTCTCCATTTATAATGATGTTGGCCTTGGGCTTAGCACAGATAGGTTTTTGCAATGTTGAGGTACGTTCCTACTATCTCTAGATTTTCTACTTTTTTGAATATGAAAGGGGTGCTGTATTTTGTCAAATGCTTTTTCTGCATCTATTGAGATGATCATGTGATTCTTATCTTTAAGTCTATTGATGTGAATTACATTTATTGGTTTCTGTATGTTGAACCAACCTTGCATCCCTGGGATGAACCCCACTTGATTGTGGTGCATTATCTTTTAAATATGTTTTTGTATGAGATCTGCCAGAATTTTATTGAGAATTTTTGCATCTATGTCCATTAGAGATATTGGTCTGAAGTTTTCTTTCCTTGATGTGTCTTTGTTTGGTTTTGGTATCAGGGTCATACTGGCTTTATCAAATAAATTTGGAAGGGTTCGCTCTTTTTCTATTCCATGGAATAATTTGAGAAGTATTGGTATTAATTCTTCTCTGAAGGTCTTGTAGAACTTGGTTGTGAATCCATCTGGTCCTGGTCTTTTCTTGGTTGGTGGCTTTTGATGGCCTCTTCTATTTTCTTGCTTGAAATTTATCTGTTCAAATTATGTATATCCTCCTGATTAAGTTTGGGTAGATCATATGACTTTAGAAATTTGTTGATGTCTTCAAGATCTTTTATTTTACTGGAGTAAGAATTTCAAAATAGTTTCTAATAATCTTTTGTACTTCAATGGTGTCTGTCATGATATTTTTTTTTCATTACAAATTTTAGTAATTTGAGTTTTCTTTCTCCTTCTCTTTGTTAGCATGGATAAGGGCTTATCAATTTTATTAATTTTTTTCAAAAAACCAATTTTTTTGTTTTGCCAATTTTTTCAGTTATTTCTTTTATTTCAATTCCATTGATTTCAGCTCTGACTTTAATTATTTCCTGTCTTCTACTACTTCTGGTGTTGATTTGTTCTTTTTCTAGGGCTTTGAGATAAAATGTCAGGTGGTTTTTCTTTTATTCTTTTGAGGAATGAACTAAATGCAATGAACTATTGTCTTAGCACTGCCTTCATGGTGTCCCAGAGATTTTGATATGTCTTATCAGAGTTCTCATTTTCCTCTATGAATTTTAAAATCTCTGCTCTCATGTCTTCTGCCATCCATTGTTCATTTAATATCATATCGTTTGGTCTCCAGGTGTTGGAATAGTTTCTATTTTTAAAGATTTTATCATTCATTTCTAATTTCATTCCATTATAATCCAATAGAATGCAGGGTAGTATCTTTATTTTTTTATTTTTTGTATTTGCTAAGAGTTGCTTTGTGGGATAACATATGGTGTATTTTAGAGAATGATCCATGTGCTGCTGAGAAGAAGGTGTATTCATTCATTGATGGATGAAATATTTTATATATGTCTGCTAAGTATAAATTATTGATTGTATTAGTGAGTTCTATAGTTTTTTTTGTTTAGTTTTTGTTTGGAAGATCTATCCAGTGGTGAAAGAGGTGTGTTAGGGTCACTCAGTATTGTGTTGTGGGCTATTTGATTCTTGAAGTTAAGAGTTTGTTTAATGTACATAGACGCTCCATTTGTTTGGGGCATTGCTATGTCTTGCTGAGGTAGATTCCCTTAAGCAATCTGAAATGACCTTCATCCCTGCTGACTAACTTTGGCTTGAAGTCTGCTTTACCTGTTATGAGGATGGAAACCCCTGCTTGTTTACACAGTCCATGTACGTGGTATGTTTTTATCCTAACCTTTTACTTTCGGTCTATGGATGTGTTTTCCTATGAGATGACTCTTGAAGGCAGCATATTGTTGGATCTTTTTGTAAAATCTAATCTGCCAGTTTATGTCTTTTGATTGATGAGTTTAGGCGTTAACATTCAGGGTTATTATTGAGACATGGTTTGTATTCCTGGTCATTTTTGTTTTTAAGGTGACTTTGTTTCTATTTCAAATGACTTTTCCTTTAGTGTAGTTCCTCCTTTGCTGATTTTCATTGTTGTTTTTCATTTCCTCCTCTGGAGTGCAGGCTTTCAAGTTGTAAATTCTTTTAACTTTTGTTTATCATGGAAGTTTTTATTTCATCATCAAATCTAAAGCATACTTTTTCTGGATATAAGATTCTTGGTTGGCATCATTTTCTTTCAGAGTTTGTTGTACATTGTTCCCAGACCTTCTAGCTCTGAGGGTCTGTGTTGAGAAATCTGCTGAGATCTGAATTGGTCTCCCTATACACGAATCTGATTCCTTTCTCTCACAGCCTTTAAATTCTATCCTTATTCTGTATTCTAGGCATTTTCATGATAATGTGCCTTGGTGTAGATCTGTGATTTTGTACATTCAGTGTCCTGTAAGCCACTTTTATTGGATTTTCCAGTTTGTTCTTCATATTTGGGAAATTTTCTGATGTTATTTCATTGAATAGATTGTTCTTTCCTTTGGTTGTATCTGTCTGAGGCTCTGTCTTTCAAGTGATCTGGTCTGTTGGTGATGCTTTCTATTGAGTTTTTAATTTAATTTATTCCTTCACTTCAAAGATTTCTTTTTTTTTTCAGAGTCTCTTTTTATTAAAGTAATCTTTTGCTTCCTGTGTTTTCTCATGTAGCTCTTTATCAGAGTGATGTTTTGTTGCTCGTGATTGCTTTCTTATATCATCCTTTCCTTTGCAGACATTTTAATGGTGTACATCCTGAGCTCCTTCTCTGACATTTCTTCTGCTGTGCTGACAATGGATTCTAATCGTGTAGTATCTTGGTTTGTTTGGGGCACTTTCTTCCCTTGTTTTTTCATGTTGTTCATGTGTATTCTCTTCTAGCAGTGCAGACTTGAGGTGTTACGGTTTCTACCCTATAGACTTATAGTGTCCCTGCAGGTATCTGATAACTTTCCTTTAAGGGGAAGATCAATATCAACAGATCCCAATGCAAACAGTATGCAGCCTTAAACCAAATAGCTCCTATTAAGGCATTTACAGTTTTGTCACAATAGACAGAAATGGTTTGTTCAATTATTACATACAATATAAACAGTAAGTTTTTCAAAGGGTCTACAAATTTCTAATGGTGATAAAGAGAAAACCAGGTTGTGTAGAATGAGATGTTAAGATGGTAGGAAGTGAGGATATAGAGGTATTAGATCTTAGAAGGCATGAATGAGAAATCAAAAGAAGTTGGCTGGTAGCAGGAGAAAGACAGAAGGACATTCTGGTGAGACAGGCATCAGGAATATATTACAAAAAACACACAACCAAAAAAAATAAGAAAAAGGAAAAAATGTAACAATAAAAGATAATAGACTATGCAACAAGACTGTATACAGTATCCAGACATTGCAGTCCTCTGTAGCCTAATGTATAAAAAGTACTTGGTTTCACAAATGTTTGGGATGTGAGGGTGGGAAAAGAGAGAGGGAAAAAAGGAAGAAGAAGAAAAAATCTTCAAGGAAAAATGAGCAATTGTTTCTGTTGGAGCTCAGTATCTTCCTCGCTTCCTTTCTCATCTGGTAGGTGGGGTTGACTGGGGTTTGCTGGCATCTCCACCCTCAGGATGGTAAAGGTTATTAGTGTGGGAGGGTTGGTCTTGGAGGTGGGGCAGAGCACTTATCAGTCCCCATGGATCTCTTTGGGGCTCACTCATGTGATGGGGGCACCTTGTCTTAGCCCCTTATATTACCTGTAGGCCCCACAATTCCTGGTCTCTAATTTAGTCTCTAAACTGTATTTCTCTTGCCCCTTCCCTTTCTACTCCCCAATCAGGAACCTCTCTATCCAGAGGTCCTGTGGGCTGCGGTCTGAGGCCTGTGCACCTGTTGCGAGTGCTGATCTGGATCGGGCAGATCAGGACCAGGCTTTGAGAGCTAAGGGCTGGCCACTTAGCTACAAGGGCTTTTCCAGGTTGGTGGTTGTGTGTGTGTGGGTGTGGGGGACTATAGGCACCTTGATATTGCTTCTAGGCCCCAGCCAGTGTCCCAGGGTTGGAGTTGCCCCTACTAAAGATGATGATGATGGTGCACAGCTCCATATGTTTTAATGAATTACAAGATAGTATGGAAAAGAGGTTGCATTAGAAAAATAACAAAATAATAATAAAATTATCAAGCATTCCTAATGTGGAAACTGCAGATTTAAAGGAAAGGAAGTTTCTAATAATTTCTTCTGATACAGATTCAACCTGCCTCAATCTGCTCAGGGGCTATAACAATACTGGGAGCTTGAACAATGTGATTTACTTCTTACCACTCTGGCGTCTGAGACAACCAATATCAAAGTCTGGTCACCGCCTTTTTGAGAGTGCTCTCTACCTCTGTGGTGCTTGGTGGTCTTCTTTCTGTGTCCTTGAGGGTCAAGAAGGGGAGCAGATCTTTAGCATCTCTGATTGAAGTTTCCCTCTGTACACCCATCTGAAATACCATCACATGCCTGTTGGGGAACAAATAAGTGCAATGCCTAACAGATAAGAACATAAATAATGCTTATATATTTATTTCTTAGAGTTCTGGCCACTAAGTTTCTGTGAGATGGCAGCCATATATCTCTCAATGCCAAACTATCTAATGTATATCTACATATGACAATATATGCAATTTTTCTACCGACTCACTTTTTGATATTAAATATTTTGTGATAGCTACATATTTGTGGGTATGATGCGATATTTTCACATGCGTATACAATGTGTAGGTTCACTTTAGGGTAATTGTTAAATATTTTGCGCTTCACATTGATCATTTGTGTTGAAACATTCAGAATCCTGTCCAATAGCTGTTCTGAAATATATACAATTAGTTGTGGACTACATCACCTTATATTGCTCCAGAAGTTTAGAAGTGATTCCTCCAATATGATTGTGTCCCTGTGCCGCACTCTGGCTGGGCACAAAATAACCGGGAAGTCACGAGCCACTTGTAGGTTCAAACAGGAACTACTTTATTGCCCGAACCCCATGGGAACTCTCCAGAACTCCACGGAGACTCCGCGAGAACTCAACGGGAACTCTGCGAGAACTCAAAAGTAGCGGGCACCCGAGGCAGCAGGAGCCGCCCCACTGCTGGACAGCAGAGGTCCACATACACAACTGAATACACAGCTTGCCCCAGTCCAGCATCATCCAGTTACAGCAATCAGTCACCATCCCAATAATTATACACAGCTTAACTTAATCACCATCATCCCAATGGCTCGTTGGCGTCACCTCCCAACCTCTCCTTCTGGCAAAATGCCAGGCACCATCCCGACCTGGCTGTGGCTCTCAACATCCCTGTACCTGTGGAGCATCTGCTCTCTTTCTGCCCCTCCCTACCCTTCCTGACCTCTGGTTACCACTTTTTGACTGTGTGCATGCTACGCCATATGGCTTAAAATGTAAGTGAGAACATGCAGCAACTGTGTTTAAGTTTCTCAATTTTTACTTAATACAATGACTCCAGGACTCTTCCATGTTGTCACAAATGACAATGTTTCATTCCTTTTTGTGGCTGAGTAGTATTCCTGGGGAGGCATCCACGCTCATTTTCTTTTTCCAGTCATCCATGCATGGACACTGCAGATTTCCTGCTTGCTGTATGTGCTCCACTGTCTGTGTCCAGGCATCAAGGAAAGGAACCTCCCCAGACACTGCCAAGTCTCTTTGGAGATGCCAGGTAGGAGCTAGGGGCTTGTTTTGGTAATTGCAATTGGGCAAAAAGTTTTCTGATGATCTCAGCTTCCCCAGCTACACGGTCATTGCCATGACAGGTGACATGATCATTGCAGCTCTGCAGGGAGGTGAGGTCACACAATCACAAAGCCATATCTCAGGGTCTGGCTGCCTCCACCCACACAGCCCTGCCTGTCAGGACCACTGGGTGTGCTCAGCAGTCAGCAGAATGGAGGAAGGGGGGAATTTGCTACTGGAGCCTGACAGAATGTGTGAGGGAAGGAGGCACTTTGGAGTCTAGGTAAGTGAGGTGTTGGATAAAGGGGATCTTAGAGTTCGGACGTGCTCTAGTGCCAAAGCCACTCAGGAGTAGAAATTCCTGAGGCCTGAGCTGAGCTAGTGCAGGGAGGTGAGAACAGCAGACCCCCACCAATGTCTGGTGCCCTCAATTGAAGTTAGTGTCCTCATCAGTGAAAAATACTTTTGTTTTTAATCCACGTGATATTGAAACTTGAGTGTCAATTGCTTAAAGAATGAAATTCTAAAATCAATCTGCTCTTCAGCCTGCTTTTTTAAAATTTATTTTTAGTTTTAGGTGGACACAATATCTTTATCTTATTTTTATGTGGTATTGAGGATCGAACCCAGTGCCTCATGCATGCCAGGTGAGCAATCTACCACTGAGCCACAACCCTAGCTCCTTCAGCCAGCTTTATATCAATTGTCCATATGACTTTTAGAGTAACTATGTGTGTACTTATATAATCTCTATTCTTACAATGTATAGTAGGATAAGCCTGCAAGAATTGTGTAGTCCCGTGCAGTTTCTGTGCATTGAATTTTGCTGGCTGGAATAGAAATGCTTCCTCAACTCTGCTGTAGGAGGTGCTGAGTGGAACAGTAACTGCATGTGCACTGGGGACATGAGGGGCTGTTGGTCATGGTGAGACAGTCCTTATTCCTGAGGTTCAGGAGACAGTGTGGAATGAACAGGTGACTTATGATAGTGTTACATGGCAGTTGTCAGACCTTGATAGTTCTTGTTATGAGTTTCCTTGCTTTATGAAATTTTAATTTCACCTTAACAATTTCCCAAGAAGATTAGTTCATGAGCTTATAGATATGTTAATTCACTTATCAACACTTTCTCCCATATATAAATAGATCAGAACATTTCATTTTAGCAAATACATATAATTATCTGTCATTTGGAAATAAATGTAGACCCCAAGTCTACCATTTTAATAGGTAAAATGCACGATTCCATGCTTTAAAATTTTCCATAATTGTCTTGCATTAGTATTTCCCCTGTATCTCATTATATGAGCAGTTGTTTCCTGTAAAACATACATTTGATTAATGTCTGTAAGAAGAAAATCTGGCAAACTGAATTTCTGCCCTACCCACTCACGTACTATTGTTTCACATGTTGTAGTTAAGTGTGTGGTGTCAGAAGTTTAATAAATCCTGTGCTAGGGGCTCTTTCCATTTTTTAATGTAATAAAAGGAAATGAGTCTATCACAACAGTCTTGATGTGGGGATAATATATTAAATAAATAATCTTGATTTAAGCCACCCTGATCCTGGCACAGCTTCTTCCAAATTCATATTACAATCAGTGCATCTGACTTTCATCATCATCTTTTAATTTATTATAATGGCTGGGAAAAATTACTTCTATGTGAGTGGTAACTAGCTAAAAATTATAAAGTTACTTACATGTGGTGTAAAACATAAGGACAGGTTGTTAAGGACCGATTAAACACATACCTGGAAAAGTGGAGGAACTCGGTTAACTAGCCTGGACAGTAGGGCAATGTGGGTTAAATGCACTGTTTGGAATTGACACAGGAAGGATCGATTCCCTGTAGTACTAACCAAATGGAATTGAAAAAAAGTCAGATGTCCTTAAATTGTCCTTATTTTGACAACAGTTGTGGTGGCCTCACAGAATGTAAATAATTCTAAAGAATAAATAGGTTACATATGTCTGCTCCTAGAATAGCTTTAATACATTTCTATACACTTTATGACTGACATTCTAATGTTGGAATTCTCTTAATAACAGAAACACCTTAAAGTACATGTTCCTAATTGTGAACAAATAGTAAGCAGAGGCACTGGACTTTAGGTGACCCTTTCAATGTAGCCCTTACCTCTTGTCCTCATGCAGGATCTTCTGCTCTGATGATAAATATCGTCTGTGGGAATGGAAGAATGGCCTCTGGGGACGTGACCATGGGTGTGGTCTTCTTGACCCAGACTGTGGTTGGAATCCTGGGGAATTTCTGTCTCCTCTCCTCCTCCCTCTGCCTTTACTGCTCTGGGTGTAGGTTAAGATGCACAGATTTGATTATTAGGCACCTGACTGTAGCCAACTTCCTTTTCCTGCTCTTCAGGGGAGTCCCACAGACCATGGCAGCTCTTGGGTTTAGACATTTCTTCAGTGATCTTGGATGCAAACTTGTTTTCTATGTTCACAGGGTGGGCAGGGGTATGTCCTTCAGCAGCACCTGCCTCTTGAGTGTCTTCCAGGCCATCACCATCAGCCCCAGGGACTCCAGGTGGGCAGAGCTCCAAGTGAAAGCCCCCAGGTACACTGGCACCTCTGTGTTCCTGTGCTGGATCCTCCACCTGCTGGTCAATATCATTGTTCCTGTGCATGTGACTGTGAATAGGGGTGACATTAATATGACACAGAGAAAAAAATTTGGATACTGTTCTGATGGTAATTATGAGAGAAATGTTTATGCCATAAATTCAGCCTTGCTGTCCTTCCCTGATGTGCTCTGTTTGGGGATCATGCCCTGGGCCAGTGGCTCCATGGTTCTCATCCTGTACAGGCACAAGCAGAGGTTCCAGCACCTCCATGGCAGTCGTCCCTCCCGCAGGTCCTCGGCTGAGTCCAGAGCTACTGAAACAGTCCTTCTTCTTGTGAGCACCTTTATGTCTCTCTACACTCTCTCCTTCACCATACACATTTGGTGGGGTGTTTCTGGTAATGTGAGTGAGCTGCTGGTGCACCTCTCTGCCTTAACCAATGCATCTTTCCCTGCTCTCAGCCCCTTTATTCTCATGAGCAGAGACACCAATATGTCTAGGCTCTGCTGGAGTAGAACGTCCCCTAGTGTCCTCAGGAACATGTGACATGTGTGCCCCTGTACAATGTCCTGCTGGTTATTGACTCATCTCTCTAGAGCTGAATGGTTTATGACAAATCAGAACATAAAAATTGTCACTGTACACACATAGATGGTTATGAGTGTGTTCCTCTATGTGTGTGTATGTGTGTCTCTGTGACCATGTGTCTGGTTATGTGTATTACCTTGAAGCTGTAATTTGGGAAAATTGCATGTCAAAACAAAAAAATAATATTAATGACAGGAATGAATTCCTATTCTGTCCTGCATTTTATGTCATGTATATATCGGTATGGTTATGGTGAATGGTTTATATTTATTTTAATTATTATGCTGCTTCTATACGTACAGAAATATGAGTTGGCTTCTTTAAGAACTTCCCTGTTGATGGTGATGTTCTTCCCCCTGCATTCATTGTCAGCAACACTAAGCTAGAGAAAGCAGGTACTGTGCAGGGTCCTTCCACCCAGACCCATTATATAGACACAAATGCTGCTTCTATATGTAGAGAAATATTTGTTCTCAATAGCATGGCTTTTGTCTGTTTTGTTGAGTAAACAATGGAAACATTTGGAACTAGATTCATCAACTTACTGTTTTGCTTCATGATTCCTGCTCTATTGTCCTTTTCTATCTTAACATACTTCATAATAATCCAAACAGAATCCTTCTTTTCAGTCTTTTTCTTGGAAGTTGTGCATTTATTACATTTTCATGTTTAACCTAGAAATGACAGCTTATTTTAAGACACTGATCACAGTTTCAAGTAGTTTGATACTTATGGAAAATATAACAATAAATTACTTTCATTCCTTCCATATTAAATAAATCCTAATTTGGTAAAGTTATTTAAAGGCCCATGAACAGATCATTGTTGGACAGCACAATGGAATTTTAAAAATTGGACACAACTCCATAGAATCTTTCTAGAAGAAATCAGGACATGTTCTGCCCACAGATTTCACCTCAGGATTCTCTGTTGACTCTCCTCAGTGATGAGCAGTATTCTGACATCTATCAGCTGAGAGCACTGTAAACTCTTTTGTAATTTATGCAACTCTTATAAACCAGGAAATATTTCTGGGGGATTTACGTTTTACAGGTTGTTTTAAATTCATGTGTGTTTTTAAATGGAATTGTGGGTCTTTTTACAACACTGAGTGCCAGTGTTTATGTCAGCTTCATTGACCTAACTGCCCACTACAGATGCACAGGTGAGTGTTTTCAGTGGGCTGTCAGGAAGAATGCTGGGCGTGTGAGTTCTAGAAAGCTTTTTGGTGACACATGGATGAACCTGGTACACATATATACTGAGGAAGAGGTGTGGAGAAAGTGGTGTGGAGGGAGAGGTGTGGAGAAAGTGGTGTGGAGGGAGAGGTGTGGAGGAAGAGGTGTGGAGGGAGAGGTGTGGAGAAAGTGGTGTGGAGGGAGAGGTGTGGAGGGAGAGGTGTGGAGGGAGAGGTGTGGAGGGAGTGGTGTGGAGGTGTGTAAATCTCTTCAGCTTTAGGTGGTACTGCTCAGTAGATTTGTAAAAGTTTTGTATGAAGGCCATTCTGTTTCCAGGTGCATTTCCCACACCCTGGACTGCAAAGAGCTGATGGAGCACCCATGGGATCTGCTTGCTCCTTCCTCACTGATCCTGAGGACTAGACTCCATTGCCATTAGGACGTTGGGTATCAGCATGTGTCCATCTTCATCTGTCACAACAGGAACATTGGCAATATCACAGCTCATGAAGTCATGGTCAGGATTTGTCCCAAACAAAAGATCCCGATGAAGATAGAATGGAGAGCTGGCTTTGATGGCTATGGAAAAAATGTTAAGGGTTAACCTTGGGGTTGGCAGGTAGGCTGTTGGTACAGCCTTGCCTAGCATGCCAAGAGTAACCTTGACTGTAATACAAAGAAAAATAAAAACAAGTCATTGGATATAGATGCATTGGGTAAGGGCATCAGAAGCAAAAATTTGAGAGTTTTGAATATATAGTGTTTCAGGAGGTAAATGGACAGGGCCCTTGTCCTGGGACTTCCTACCTGAGAGGCTGCCATCTCTTCCTCCTCCTGTTGTAAGTTTCTTTCTCAGGCAGGATTACCTTGACAATTCCTACCTTCCTCTTGAGAATCTGCCTTTAAAAGCATCTGCAATCCCTCTTCACCTATCCCACCACACCCTCGGGCACAAGGGCCTCCCAAACAGATAAGGCCTAACTCCCCTGTCCTTTGTCACAGCAGAGGTTCATGAACAATGAGCACCTGCGTGGAGACCAAAATGGGAGCTCCTTCCTGCCTCCAGGTGTCCTCCCCTGCCCCCAAAATAAGAACTTTTGCTACAGTAATGGGACTGTGGGTTGCACTGCCCTGCCCTAATGAAACTAGGCAGAGCCTGTTACCTCCCTATAGAATGGATACGAAACTCAGCTCTATAAGCACGGTCAGAACCCTCATGGTTGACTGTGGACTCATCTTACATTCAAAACCGACAGTTAATTCAAACATGCTTCAACCCAGATAAATAGATTGTATTCAGAGTGGTGACAATGGAAAATTCATTTCCTACAACCGGCCATGGGATCCTAGTTGGAACTCTGGGCTGAGACCATTTGGGCAAGTCTTGCCTCTGTAACTTCCTTGTGCTTGTCAATCACTTAGTGTCCTCAGCCTTCTCTAAGGCATTGCAATTCTGCAGACTTGGAGTGATACCAAGAGTTGGCTTCTTTAAGAACTTCCCTGTTGGTGGCAATGTTCTTACCCCTGCATTCATTGTCAGCAACACTAAGCTAGAGAAAGCAGGTACTGTGCAGTGTCCTTCCACCCAGATCCATTATATAGACACAAATGCTGCTTCTATTTGTTCCCAGTGAAAATGCTAATCATCATTCTGAATGACCACATTTTTTGTTGCTTTCTAGTGTGTGAAAAGTGGTAAAGACAGTTGTCTAACAAAAATCTGCTCTTTGGAAATCAACATGTTTATATTTACTAATGCAATATTTACTAAACTTGTACTGCATGATCTGAAGTATGTTATGGTGCCATCTGCTGGGACTTCAGTTATAGTCTGAGTTAATCTTTATAACACACAGAGAGGTGGGTACTAAGTGTCCCATAATTCACTCCAGAATTTTATATCTCTTCTCTTCCCTATCATTGTATTATGTAAGTTGCATAGATAAAGAGTTGAATTACATAGATTTGAAGAAACAGAAAGGAAGGTTGGAGAAGTAGGTCAAAGGAATCATTTAAAATTCATTTTTGATTGTTTCTATTGACACAATATTTTTATATATTTATGAGAAATTGTGTGATAATATGATGTGTGCATATATTGGATAGTGATCAGTTCAGGGTAATTAGCATATCCATGCACTTCCATTTGTTTATTTATTTAAAAATATTTTTAATTTTTAAATAAATAAAATGGACACAATACCTTTATTTTTATTTATTTATTTTTATGTGATGCTGAGGATCAAACCCAGTACCTCACATGTGCTAGGCAAGTGCTCTACCACTAAGCTACAACCTAGCCGCATGCACTTCCAATTTTATTGTCTCTTTATAATAACTATGATGAACTTCCCCTTTTCTGATTATTTGGAGAAGCACGATGCATGTGGTTAACTATATGTACTCTCTTTTCTGTAGAACAACAGAACATATTCCTGGTATCAGACAATAACCTTGTACCCACAGAGTACACCACTTTCTCCCTAGTATCAAATATCCACGATCATGCTTTCAGCTTTCAATAGATCTGTTTGTTTAGATTCCACTTGGGATCGTGTTGCTTATCATTCTGTGTCATTTCCCATAATAAAATGTTCTCCAGTTCCTTCCTGGGGATTGATCCCAATGAAAGGACTTCATCGTTCTTTTTATGGCAGGACGGTGTTTCATTTCCATTTATCTAACCAGGGACATTTAGGTTGATTTAACATCCTGGCTGTACTTAATAGTGCTGCAAGTAGACATGGGAGGCAGATGCCTGTGACATCCTGAGTTCATCCCTTTCAGCTTACTTCCAGCATCGGGATTGCTGGACCCCATGGCCACTCTAGTGTCAGCTTTGAGAGACCTCCCATCTGCTCCCCACAATGGCTGTGGTCATTTCCTTCCCACCATGAGAGCAGCAGGGTTTCTCCTTCTGCACACCCCTCACAGCACTTGTGATGTTCTGTGGTAGATCACAGCCATCCTCAAAACGGGTCCAGGAGGTATCTTGTGGGAGGCCAACCTTACAGGTGACTGAGTTACACTCCCCAGCTGGGTGCTGAGGTGCTCAGTCACAGAAATGGGTGTGTCTTGCTACAGCCCCATGGATGAAGCTATGCTCACCTGTTCCTTTGTAATATAACCCCTTGCCCTGTTAAGGATAGAATCTTCCATGGAAGTGCCTTGTGTGTGTCCCCTCCTCTTACTGTGCCCTTGGGTGTGGCCTACCCAGGTGTCAGTCAACCTGCTGACAGTGGACATCATGAAGATACTCAGCCCCTGAAACCTGACCCCTTGCCTCATTTGAATAGCTTCTCCTCAATAAAAGGGGTCAGCGCGTGCTCTCGCTCTCTCTCTCTTCCTGTGGACCCTTAAGGTCAGAGGAGCCGTCACAGCAACCCCAAAGAAGAAGGTATTTGTGTCTCTTGTGTGGTTGTTTCATGCAGCCCAGTTAGCCCAGTTTAACTAGAGTGACCCCTGAGCCTTTTAGTCTCGAGAACAGAAACCTGGCAGTATCTCACTGTGGCACTGGTTGTGTTTTCCTAAGGATTAACCATATTGAAATGTCTACCAAATCCTTTAGCCTTTTCATAATCGGGGCATTCACTTTTCCCTGTTGTGTTTAATTAGTTACATATTAATGGGGTTCATGCTGACACAATCACACATGCATGGAGTTTGATTTGTTCCACTTGGTGATGTCTCTTTGTCTCCTCTTCTTCCTCCCCTGTTCCCCTTCCTCTGCTCTGGTGGTCTTACTTGTCTTTATTCATTGTTTTTATAATTGGTCCTTTAAGGAAATATAGGAATGTCAGATTCTGCATGGTCTATTCATACACAAACATAACTCAGTCAGTTTCATCCCACATTCTCCCTTTGCCCCTCTCTCCTGCCACCTCTCCTCCCTTTCTCTACTGATCATCTTCTTTCCATGGCTCCCTCTTTCCCCTCTTATTTTGCTCTAGTTGCTTCATTTGAGAGAGATTTCTCAGGGCCAGACTTTCTGCCTGGCTTATTTCACTTAGCCTATAATTATCCAGTTCCATCCATTTACCAGCAAATGCCATGATAGCTTGCTTCTTCATGGCCAAACAAAACACTGCACTATCATTATCTACTCGTCTGTTGACTGCCACCTGGGCTGGTGCCCTCACTTGGCCACTGTGGACTATGGTGCTGTGGACATTGATGTTCCTGTATCACTCTGGTGTGAAGATTTTAGGGATATGCCAAGCAGTGGGATGGCTGAGTCATACGGCAGTTCCAGTCCTCGTTTTTTCAGGAATCTCCATGCTTCCCAAAGAGCTGTCCTGATTTTCAGTCCCACCATAAGTATGTAAGTGGACCTGTCCCCCACATCTTTTCCAGCGTTGTTCTCTTCATGATCACCACTCTAACTGGAAGCAGATAGAATCTCAATGTGGATTGGATTTGCCTTTCCCTCATTGCTAGAGGTCTCGAACGTTTTAAATATACACATGGATCATTTGTATTCTTTTGATACACATTGTAGTGCTTTTGGCTATTTATTAATGAGGTTATTTTCTTGTGTTATGTATTTTGAGGTCTATATGTATTCTGGGTATAAATTCCATGTTGTTGGGGTATCTGAACAAGCTCTTCTCCCATTATGTGGGCCCTCTCTTCCTGCTCTTAGTTGTTTCCTTTGCAGGGGAGACAGCTTTAATTTGATGCCCTCTCACTTATTGATTCTTGGTTTTATTTTTTGAGCTTTAATGGTCATTGGTGTGTGAAGGAATATGTTTTCTTCTAGTAGTTGCAAATTTTCTGGCCTAATTTCAAGGTCATTGAATTTCTTTCAGTTGATTTTTGTGAAAGGTAAAAGATAGGGATGTCATTTTCATCTTCTGAATATGGATATCCAGTTTTCACAGCACCATTTATGAAGTAGGATACCATTTTTCAAATGCATATTTTTGGTACCTTGTAGAGTATGACATTCCAGTACCTATGTTGGTTTATCTCTGTGTCTTCTATCTTATCCCATTGGTCTTCATATGTGTTTTTTCCAATACCATGCTGTTTTTGTTAATATAGCTCTGTAGCATAATTTGAAGTCAAGAATTGTGATGCCTCCTATATAACTCTTCTTATTCTGGATTGCTTTGGCTATTCTGGGTGCCTTATAATAAGTATCAATACTTATATCCCAAACATTAGCACACTCATGTCTGTAAAAGAAGCCATACTCAGTATGAGTATCAGATAAACCCAAATACAATGATACTGGGTGTTTTAGTCATCTTATGCTTATCCTTGCTGTGACCAAATAACTGACAAGAACATCTTAGAGGTGGGAAAGTTTATTTGGAGCTCGTGGTTTCAGGGGTCAGCACATAGTAGGCCAAAACCATTGCTCTGAGCCCAAGATGAGGCAGCACATTATGGCCAAAGGGCCAAGCAGGAGGAAACATGATCAGCTCATGGTGGAACAGGAGGCAAAGGTCCCCAGGGAAGATTAAACCTACCAGGGCATGCCCCCAATGACACACTTCCTTCTGCAACACCCCCTGCGTACAGTTACCATGCAGTTGGCTCATTCAAACAAAGATGGACGAATTATGTCACAACTCTCATTGTGTAATCATTTTATCTCTGAATAGTCATAACCAATTTTTAGAAATAAAAATAACTCATTAACAAATTTTAATGAGTTATAAGATATTATGAAAAGAGGCTGCACTTAAATAGCAAAAAAATATCAAACATTATTTAAATTATATGAAAACCATCCAAGAAAAATGATTAATCCTTTCTTACATAGACAATACACATTTTAAAAAAGGAAAAATCCAGTCATGACCTGGTTTACAGTATTAATCTGCTCATGCATGTGGGGACAAGTGCATGGAGTACTGCATACATGGCATATGTTAAGGGCGTCTGAGTGGAAGGTCACTCCCCTCATGATAGGCATGTGAGCAGCAGGCCACTTACCCCATAGGCAGAGCCCTGGGCATGAGACCATGTGTTGCAGTCCCTGCGCTTGTTCCACAGCCCACTCTTTGACTGGTCACTGCAAGGAAAGTTAGCAGACATTGTACTGGTGGCTGCCTGTAATCTGCTGAGCTACTGCCTGAGTATATATACATGGAAACTGCACAAAAAATCAGACCTGCTTCCTGCTTGGTCTCCAGGGGTCTTGATTAGCAACTCCACAGCCACACTTTCCTCTACCCTGTTCTGTGGACCTCCTCACTGAACAAGAGAGAGGGCCCATGCAGCTGGTGCCTGAACAGGGACCTGAGGTAAGCCTATAAGACAGGGTGTGGCCCCTCACAAAGCAGTGAGGAAGGGGAAATGGGGAACCTACTGAGTTCCACCACTGACTCGCAGTTGCAAGTGCTGTGCACTCTCTTAGATACCAGAGGTTTAACCCTGAATAAGAGAGAAACTCAGAAGTTCTGGGATGTTGTAATTGATACCAGTCCATGGATAAGTGCTGCTGATGTTTTTGATCCTAGGATATGGGACAAGATAATGGCAATGCACAGCAAGCTGAAGTGAGATGGGTTGTACTTTACCACTACATTTTTTCCTATTGTAGCAGCCATTCAGCAAAGTTCAGGGGACCCTGAAACAAACCCTTGTCACATAATGATGGCCCTGAGGGAAGAAGAGGGTGTGAAAGACAGGCAAGCAGAGAAGGGGGGAGAGAGAATCTACTTCAAAGCAATCAACCACAAAGGCTGCAGGAAGGAGACAGACGGGAAATGGTACCTCTATCCTTCATGGTGCAGAAAGAGGTGACCACAAATGGTGCAGGTGCACCTTCTACTGACAGGCAAAGATTATATCTTCCCTGAGTCAATGGCAACTGCCTCCTTATGAGGCAATGACAAAACCAGCAAGGACTATGACAGCTTAGAAATGACCAGGCCACTGGACAAGCCCAAGCCATGGTCTTCCAGAAACCCATTCCAGGAGGCCAGAGATCCTTTTGAACATCTGTGTAGAATAAGAGATGAGAAGTGGGATAAGGGAGTACAAGCCTTCCCAGTCAGCACGGCCCCCATACTACAGTGCCCTGCCACTTGGTATCCACATGCATTGGGGTACTCTGAAGGAGTTAAAGTAAAAGAGGATGGACCTTGGGGGCTGTTTGCAGAGCAAATGCTTGAATCACTCAGTCTTGAACTTAATTGCCCTCAAAACTGGAAGGACCTAGCCAGAGCAGCTCTTGAGCCTGCAACATTTTTGATGTGGAAAGCATTCTTCTATGATAAATGTGAATAGCAGGGGGATCATAACATACTGACGTCTGTAACCACAAATGTTAACCTCCTGGCTGAGTGCTTGCAGGGAGAGGGAATCTACAGTTCCCCTGTGGTACAAGCCATAGGCCTATGAAATTATTTAGATCAGGTGCGACTCTGTTGCTCTAAGGCCTGGAGGAAGTTACCATCTGGGGAAGGCACAGTTTCTACACAGGGCTTAAGGCAGAGAGCCACTGAGGACTTGCCACAGTTTATTGACAGAGTAAACAAGGCGGTAGAAGGGAAGGTGTCTCAAGAAGGAGCCAGGGTGGCCTTAGCCAAGGAGTTGATCTGGGACGGACTAAATAAGGAACATAGGGCAGCAGTGGCACCAGTACAAAATGGCACACTGGATGACTGCATTTTGGCCACTCAGGATATAGGGACACAAGCAGTTCAAGCATCTTTGCTGGCCTCAGCCATGGCAGTTGCATAAAAGCAGGACTAAGGAGGCTTGCAGACAGTTAGTCAGAGACTGCAAAAAATGTGCACCTCTTCTCCCTACTGGACCTTTACAACCTGCTGGAGTGAATCCCCAAGAATTGAGATATAATGTTTTATGGCAAATAAATGGCTGTCACTCATGTTTCTCCTTTTGGAAATTTAACATCTAATTCATGTAATTGTTGATATGTATTCAGGTTGTGTAATGGCCATAGTCTCTTCAGGAGAAACCACAAAAGAGGTCATCTCTCACCTACTTAAATGTTTAGGAATTATGGATGTTCCCATGTTTATTGAAACTGACAATGGGCCAGACTGTACTAGCAAGACATTTCAAGCAGTTTGCAATGATTGACAAAAACAGCACCTAACTGGGATCCCCTACAACCCTTGGACTCAAGGCATCACAGAAAGAACACACAAGGAATTAAAGACCATGTTACAAAACAGAGGGGGAAACTATATACCAAGTCCCCTTGTGATGCCTTGAAAAGAATCTTATTTACTTTAAATTTTCTTTCAGTTTCAAAATTTTCTACAGAAACAGCAGCCCATAAGCATTGGGACCATCCTCATGGGGCCCTCCCATCTACCTATGGTCTCATGGATGCCATAACAAATGCATAGGATGGTCCGGGGCCCTCCTAACCATAAGTGGAGGGTTTACATATGTTGACAGGAACCTCACCCCATCTGGGAGCCTGCCAGAAAGTCAATCCCTGAACCCCTAAAACCACCAACCAAGAAGATGAAGAAACTAACTCTGGAGGAGAAACCTCACAACAAAGGACTCAACAATGCATACAGACCTCACTTAAAGTAGCCTGGGTGATATTAAAGGTCTTGTTGAACAAGCCACCAGATTGGCTTCTTTGCCTGGTGGCAATACCATCCCTGGGCTTAGGTTGATGGTCCTATTGTGTGTAGTGCTCACTGCTAATAGTGAAGCCTCCCATCAGGTAAATTGAGCTTTGGTCACTAGGCCACCATCTTTAGCAGTTGCTGATTGGGAAGGAGCTTTACCTAAGCTCTTCTCTAATAATTCGAAACTTATTGATCCTGAGTTATCCATCCAGTAGGTGACCATAACCTGGAATGCCAACATTTCCATAACCACTCTGCCTATTTGTTTCTCTGTAGTATATAGTGAAACCCATAATCCAGACAGTCCCCTCTGTTTTGCTCTTGTCAATGACACTACTGTAGATAACTATAATAAGCCATATGTTGGGCTGTCTCTCACTGACCTTAGAGGTATAGTTAATGCTACCTATAGCCATAGACTTCACCATGGCAAATGCAAGAAGCCCTTGCTGCCAACATGCCCAGCAACACTTTTTGGAAAGTCCCCCTCTCAGATAATGATAGCATCCCATGGTATCAGTGTCACTGTCGTAGCTTATCTCCTTGATAAGAGGAAGTTCTCTGGGGAAGAAAAACATCTGTGTGCTGGATGGGCACAGCTCCCTGGAATGTAACTGATGTGCCCAAAACCCAGATGGGCTACTGCAGTACCTGCTATGTGGGACAATCTGATTCCAACCATTATGCAGGAAATCAATATGGTATGATGGATATCACACCAATATTGCTGGCTGCTAGACTCATCAAATGGGCAGCAGCTGGCTGGATGAATGGGTCGATATTGAGTCCAGACCCTGACCATGGATTTGCCTTTGTGCCAAATTATACCCATACCCCCTATGCACAAGCTTGTGTTATGCCACCCTTTGCCATGCTAATAATCAATGATACTGATGGCATAAATATCACTCATCCAGAGATACCTTGTGCAGTCAATACATCCTGCTGGTTCACAAATTGTCTAACCTTTAAAGTTAAAGTTTAGACAACCTCTAAAGTTAAACATATATTTATCCTCAGATTGCCCCCAGTAATCTGGCTTCCAATGAACCTGTCCGGAGAGTAGAGGAGTCCAGGGGACATGGAGATGAAGAATCTTCTGAATGAGATCCTTTATTGCCCAGGTAGCCACCATTGCCACCATACATCTTTGCTCAGAGTATCCAGATGGCTCAGACTGTAAACAATGTGTCTACTCCATTGCAGAAGCCTTTGGTGTTCAAAATGACTTAAATAAACTGTTCCAAACCACTATTTTAGTCATTCAGCAAGAACTAGACCTCCACCAGGAACAACTAGATATTCTGTTTATATTGCAAAGGCTCACTCGTGACCCTGAATTTCATAGTATTCATGTCACCCAATATGCTGTATCTGAAGATGTAACCTTACACTTCTCCCATTTTTCTTAGTATATTAAGGGCGCTTGGGATGCTAACTATGTTATGACTATGCATAACCTTACTAAGACAATTGTCAAAATCAATGAGACTAGGGTGTCTATCTTGACAACCCCTTCTTTCTTTCAGGGATTAACTAAACATTGGAAAAACCTGTAGCCAAATTAACTAATCCTTATAATGCTATTATCCTGGCCCTACTGTTTATAAAACTGATAATTTTTTCTTGTGTTGTGAGGCACTTATGTAACCATGTAAGCCACCGAATGAAAAACAGCAATGCTGGCTGAAGTCCCTGCAGCACAGTCAGAGCGGGGAGATGTAGGGACGGGTGCATGGAGTACTGCATACATGGCATGCGTTAAGGTTAAGGGTGTCTGAGTGGCAGGCCACTCCCCTTATGCTAGTATGGAGAGTGCAGGCCTCAGGCACTCACTGCATGAGTGGCAGGCCGCTTACTTGGTAGGCACAGCCCTGGGCATGAGGCATGTGTTGTAGTCCCTGTGCTTGCTCTACTGTCCGCTCCTCGATTGGTTGCTGCAAGGATATTAGCAGAAATTGCATTGGTGGCCACCTGTAATCTGCCTAGCTACTGCTTTTATTATGCAGTTAATATATATTAACTGCATAATAAAATCAGACCTGCTTCCTGCTTGGTCTCAGGAGGTCTTTGTTAATGACTCTGCAGCCACACTCTTCTCTATCCTGTCCTGTGGACCTCCTTGCTGGACGAGAGTAAGCCCATGCACATGTAGCCATAACACAACGCCAGGTGCTTCAGCAGCTTGTGTTCACTTATCATTTCTGAAGTCTGGGAGGCCAACACCAAAGTTCTGGGCCCACTTCTTTCTTTTATTATTATTGGGCCATATAGTCATATATAGTAGTTGGGTTAATCCTGATTTGTTTTTGATCCCACTTTTTCCTTCCCATCTTCCCTCCCCTTTCTACTCTTCATTTATTCTATTGGACTGCTTTTCCCTCTTGTATTAATTTGTATTTGATTAGTTCTTTATGTCATGTTATCCTTCCATCTCCTTTCTTTTATTTTACTCAATCTTCTTCATATGAATTTCTGAGTTTGGCTAATTTTACTTAGCATGATGCTAAGTGGCCCCTAACTTCTTGAGAGCGCTTACAAACTGGCACATGGTAGCCTTCTTGTGTCCTTATGTATAAGAAGGACAGCAACACCTTCAGGAATTGTTCTTTTAAGAGCCCTAATCCTATCACAAAAGCCCTCAAGTATGCCAACATTTAACTAAAGTTACCTTCTTCATGCTCAATCTGAAATCATGCTCAATCTGTATCGGGGCAAAAACATGCAGTGTGAACCAGACAGGAATATAAACACTACAATTCTAGGTATTTTTTTTTCCTAGAAACATTTTTTTAAGCATGTGAAGTTGATGTAAGCAGTGTGCCTATTTAAGGCCTATGGAATATTTTAGTACATGTGCACAATATGTGTTAAAAGGGGGGAGGGAACCGACATATCCAGATATCAAATCAAACATTAACCATTTTTGTGCAGATTAAAACGTAACTGAGAACATGCAGTATTCATCTTCATGTGTACCTTTTTCATTTATTATATCGTCCAGGTTCATTCATGTTGATATAAATGACAATACTTTATATTTTTATAGATGAATAATATCACAACAGGTATATGAGCCACATTTTCTTCAACTATTCAACCATCTATGGACACCATAATCTTCCCTGCTTTTCTCTATGTGCCCCATGGCCTCGGATCATGATGGAGGGAAACACAGTCTCAAGACAATCTCGACTCTCTTTGGAGATGCTAGCTGGGAGTTAGGAACTTACCTTGGTAATTGCAACAGGGAAAAAGTTTCCAGAGTTATTCTCATATTCCCCAGACTTCTCCATCATTTTAGTGACAGGAGAAATTGCAGCTCTGCAGGGAGGTGAGGTCACAGAATCACAAAGCCATATCTCAGGGTCTGGCTGCCTCCACCCATACAGCACTGCTTGTCAGGACCGCTGGATGTGCTCATCAGTGAGCAGGATGGAGGAAGGTGGGGATGTTATACTTGTGTCTGACAAGGAGAATTTGTAGGGGAAGGAGATCTAGCAGGGATCTAGGTAAGTGGTTACATATGACAAAGGGGATTTTATGGGCTTGATTGTGGTCCAGTGCCTAAGCTACTCAGGAGGAGGAGTGATTCCTGAGGCAGGAAGTGAATTAGTAAAGAGAGTTGAGGATAACAGACCCCTCCCTAGTACCTGATGACCTCCATGGAAGTTAGTGCAGTTGTTAAAATAAAGGTTCCTGGTAGTCCATGTGACATGGAAAATGGAGTATGCAAATGTAACTGAAGACTGTAATTCTGAAATTATTCTTCTGTGGAACTTGCTTCAGACCAATCATGGACACACTTTTGAGATAACTGGAGGTCTACCTATATACCTCCATTCTTATAATGAAATGATAAGCCTGCAAGAACTCTGTAATGGTGTGGAGATTCAGTGTATCTGAATATTAGTGACTGGATAAGAAAGGTTTCCTCAAACTCTGTTGTCAGAGGTGCTGAATGGTACAGGGGCTACATCTGTACTGGGGACATGAGTGGATGTTGGTGGTGATGAGACTGTTTCCATTCCTGTGGTTCAGGGGGCAGTGTGGAAGGAACAGTCGAATTCATGAGAATCAGTGTCAGATAGCAGTTTTCAGATTTCATTGACTTCTTAGGATGATTTTTTTTCTGCACAAGAAAATCCTAATATTACATTTTTAGTTACTTAATCTTGTTAAGTTCACAGGCTGATAGGTATGCTATTGAGTTTGACTGACTCTAAAAATGTGCATTTATATACATATATGTATATATGAATACATAACTTTCTATACTATTAGTGTACAAAATCATTAGTCAATTAAAACAAATATAATTGAAAATATATACCAACTCCCATGCCGACCATTTCAGTGTATAAAATGCACAGGATTTCATGACACACTATTAAATTTTTTAACTATCATGCAGAAATATTCTTTACACATCTTATCTCTTACATTATTTTATTTAACATATATGTTACATGATTAGCATATGAACTAACACTAGGTAACTGTAGTTTCTACTCTACACTATCATGCGGTAGGGTTTCAATACTTATAATCTAAGGGTATCATCAGATTGTGGTAGGGATACTTAGCTTTCTTCCTGGTATAAAAGAAAACAAGTTTTTCTGTGGCTCTTTTGATGTGGGGCTAATCCTGTATTCATGAAATCCAACTTGGTCATGGGGTAGTTTCTTATAATTCTATACATCAATCTGTGCAATATACCTTTTATCAAGATCTTTGAAGGTTTGTTTCTAATTGATATTGGCTTACAGAATAATGCTTTACATATCAGTGAAAATATGCTGAAACTTCAATTATATATTACTGATATAAAATAGAATGACAAAGGGGCAGTGGTTGTGGCATTGTAGTACAGCGCTCACCTAGCATGTGTGAGGCCCTGTGTTTGATCCTCAGCACCACATAAAAATAAATAAATAAAATAAAGGTATAAAAATAGAATGACAAAGTATAAAACATAAAATTAAATATATGTCTGGGTTACTGAGAAAACTCAGCTAACTAGCTTTGATGGTGGAACATGGTGGTTAACTGCACTCTTTTAGCACTGTAGATAAAACTTAAAGTTTTACTAGTTTTAGTGATCAAGTCCTCAAATATTAGTACCTTCCTGTGGCAATATAATCATGTCATAATGAACTTAGTTACAACTAACTGGTATAAATACAACAACTAGGCTAAATGCACTTCTTAAAATCAGGCCATACTGTATCAACCCCTATACTACTGATCTAGGGTGGATATAAACAAATCAGATATCTCTCAGCTTAAATCTTTCTCATCTTGTAATTACAAGTGCTGGCTTCATAGCATGAAGGGAATTATAAGGAATGAAAGTTTATGCTTCACTTTACATCAATTATAAATATATCACAAAACACTTGAAATGGTTGACATTCTAAAGTTGGAATTTTAAAAAAACGTATAATTTTTTCATACACTTAAAATTTGTACATAGAAAGTTAAAATGCAGTTGAAATCTGATAATTGAAAAATCATAAATATTTTAAGTGAGAACTAATAATAAGTGGACATATTGGGCATTGGTTGACCTTTTAATTGTACCCCTTACCTCTTGTCCTCATGCAGGATCCTGGGATCTGAAGATAAATATCATCTATGGGAACTGACAGAATGCCCTCTGGGGACCTAACCATGGGTGTGGTCTTCTTGACCCAGACTGTGGTTGGAATCCTGGGGAATTTCTGTCTCCTCTCCTCCTCCCTCTGCCTTTACTGCTCTGGGTGTAGGTTAAGATGCACAGATTGGATTATTAGGCACCTGACTGTAGCCAACTCCCTTTTCCTGCTCTTCAGGGGAGTCCCACAGACCATGGCAGCTCTTGGGTTTAGACATTTCTTCAGTGATCTTGGATGCAAACTTGTTTTCTATGTTCACAGGGTGGGCAGGGGTATGTCCTTCAGCAGCACCTGCCTCTTGAGTGTCTTCCAGGCCATCACCATCAGCCCCAGGGACTCCAGGTGGGCAGAGCTCCAAGTGAAAGCCCCCAGGTACACTAGCACCTCTGTGTTCCTGTGCTGGATCCTCCACCTGCTGGTCAATATCATTGTTCCTGTGCATATGACTGTGAATAGGGGTGACATTAATATGACACAGAGAAAAGAATTTGAATACTGTTCTGCTAGTGGTTATGAAAAAAGTGTACACACAGTAAATGTAGTCTTGCTGTCGTTCCCTGATGTGCTGTGTTTGGGGATCATGCCCTAGGCCAGTGGCTACATGGTCTTTATTCTATACAGGCACAAACAGAGGTTCCAACACCTCCATGGCAAGAGTCCTGCCCCCAGATCCTCCCCAGAGTCCAGAGCGACTGTAACCATTCTTGTTTTGGCGAGCACCTTTGTGTCTTTGTACATGCTCTCCTGCAGCTTTCAGGTTTGCTTGGGTGTTTCTGGAAATCCCAGTCAGTTGTTGGAGCATCTGTCTGCCTTAACCAATATAGCTTTCTCAGCTCTCAGTCCCTTTGTTCTCATGAGAGGGGACTCCAAAGTCTCCAGACTCTGCTTCACCTGGAGTAGAGCATTCTCTTTTATCTGCATGACTATGTGAACTATATGCACATATAAATGTTCTGCTATTACTCACCTACCTGGATTCATGAACACAATATGACAGAGTGTAAAACAAGCAAGTGTCAGAACACAGACATCTGCATGAGTGTAAACGAGCCATTATATGTGTTGAGTGTGTATGATGATTTGTTATGCTGCTTGTGTGGTAAGAAATAATATTATAAAATTGTAGATTAAGAATTAATAAAGAATGGAAGAATATCTTTGCCAGCTAATCTTATGGGGGATTAATGTTAAGAACCAACAACAACAACAACAACAACAAAAAAACTGAAAAAATGAATACCAAAAAAACCCCAAGAAATAATTCAAATGATAAATGGGAAAAAGAACTAAACAGACATTTCTTAAAGGGAAAAACTCAAATAGCTAAAAATATATGAAAAATTGTTTATCATTCCTCTCAATTAGGAAAAAAAATCGAAACTACATTGAGATTTCAACCACTCTACTGGGAATGACAATCAGCAAGAACAGAAATACTACTAAATGCTGGTGAAGAGGCGGCAGAGGAGAGGTACACCCAGACATTGTGGTGGGACGGCGTGACTCTTTTGAAAAGCAGTATGGAGATACCTCAAAGAACTAGTAATGGAACCACTGTACATCCCAGCATCCCATGCTTGGTGTTAATCCAAAGAACAAAAATCATTGTACTACAGTGATTCAGGAACATTAATAATTATTGTAGCACAATTCACAACAGCTAATTTATGAAACACTGTGCCCGTCCACAGATGAACGGATCCAGAAAATGTAGTATATATGCACAATGGAGTTTTACTCAGCCACGAAGAAAAATGAAGTGAGTCATTTGTGGATAAACGGATGAAACTGGAGAACATCAGGCTAAGTGAAATAAGACAGACTCAGAAAGTCAAGAGTGGAATGATTTCTCTCACATGCAGAAACAAGGGCAAAAGAAAAGAAAAAGGGGGAATAGGCAGATCCTAGGAAAACTGATGAAAACTGAAAGGGAAGAAGGAGGGTTGGGAGCAGGGAGGGACTGGGGAATGAAATTGACCAAATTTTGCTTTGTACATATCTGCATATGCCACAGTGAATTCCTCCTTTATGTATATCTATATAGCACCAATTAAAGATAATTAAATACCAGAAAGACCAGTAGGGGGCTAAATGGAACAGATTATGTTCCATGCATGTACGATTAGGTCAAAATGAACCCACTATTATATACAAAGATATGAAAAATTGTGCTCTATTCATGTAATAAAAATTGTAATATATTCTGCTGTCATGTATTTAAATAAATAAAATCAATTCAATAATAAATAAATAAATAAAAAGCAAAAAATGAACCCACTATTATGTATAACTATAATTCACTAATAAAACATAATAAAATGTATAAAATATTAACTACATGAAAAAAAATACCATTTATTATCTGCTTTTGATATCTATGCCAGGAGGGTATTTATGAATGGTTAATCTTTTCAAAAATATAACAGAATATAGTGAAAGATATGTCTTCAACAGGAACACTTACTCTATTTTTGTTGACTATAACAAAAATTGTGACATGATTTATCACCTTATGTGTGCTCTTCATGATATTTTATTTTTCCATCTTTCTTTTATAATAACTTTGAGATACATTTTATGTTTCATTACTAGTTTTATGTTTATTTTATCTTTGTGATCAACCTAGACTATTGCTTATTTTAAGATATACTAAGCACAGGTTAGAGATTTAATATCTGTGGACTTGGGTAATTTCACATTATTATATTTGCCTTCCTTTAGAAATATTCTGATATTGGGGCTTTGAGGGAAGCTCATGATAGAGTGCCCACCTAGTGTGTGTGAGGCACTGGATTCAGTCCTCTGAACACAAAACTAATTGTCATGCATGTGAAATATTTAATGCTCCATTAATATGTCATCCACGGTGTTCACATGATGTTTAAAAAAAAACACTAGGAATGGCTCTGAGTCTTGTCAGACAAAAATCAGAACATGCTGGCCACAGAGCTCTCCTCATGATTCCTGTTGTCCCTCACCTGAAGGGTGAGCCTATTCTGACAAATATAAGCAGAGAGCATTTCATATTATATTGTTCTTGATACAGACATCATACAACAGGAACTCTGTTGACCATGGCTTTTAAATTCCACGGGTTGCTTTAATTTATCTGTATTTTTTTTTTTTTTACGGTTTGTAAATCCTTTTTCAGCACTGAATTTTGCTATGTGAATGTCACACCACTGCCTTAATCATTCTCTGCAGATAGGAATGTGTTTCCCAGTTAGTTCAATTATTTGGAAAAGTCATAGAACACATGAATTCTAGAAAACATTTTAGGTTGACACACACACAAATTTGTACTGCATATACACATAGTAGTGGAATTGGAGTGTTGTTGTTTAAATCCAATCTGATTTCAGTAAAACTGCAAAATAGTTTTGCATAATGTTGATCAATTTTCACATTTACTGGAAGGGTGTGGTTTTCTTAGTGTTCCAAAATTCTTACCGATACTTGGTATTTTGTTTGGTCTATTTCTTTCTGAAAATATGAAGATTTATTTGCACTTCCCTGATTTCTAAGGAGATTGAATAGTTTTCACATTCTTTTAAGCCTTTTAATATAGTTTACTTTAAAGAGTTTATAATACAGTGGTTCCATTTCTAGATTTTGAGAAATCAACATACTGTTTTCTAGAGTCACTATAGTAATTTACAGTCCCAACAACAATGTGCAAGTGTACCTTTTCACAGCATCCTTGCCAGCATTTATATCATTTGTATTCTTGGTGATTGCCATTCTAACCAGTACGAGATGAAACCTCAATGTAATTTTAATTTACTAGAAATGGTGAACATTTTTCATATATCCATTGGCCATTTGTTTTTCTCTTGAGACGTGTCTATTTAGTTCTTCTGCTCATTTATTAATTGGGATATTTGGGGGGGTTTGGTATTAATTTTTTAAAGTTCTTTATATATTCTGGGTATTTATTCCCTTCTAGAGTAGTAGCTAGAAAAGATCTTCTCTGAGTTTAGAAGGCTCTCTCTTTATGCTCTTAATTATTTTCTTAGTTTGCAGAAGCTTTTAAATTTGATGCATCCCAAATTTAGTGCATAATCAACTGCTCCATTGCTTTTATGACTGTGTTGATACAGAACATTATGTCAGGAAGCAAGAGTGGAACACAACAGCTTACCTCATGGTCCAGGGACAAAATATATCCTCGGAAAAGCACCCAATTAGGCCCCATCTCCTCACTCCCTAACCCCTCCCAGTAGCCCATATAAGTCCACCCACGAACAAGTTTATTGATGTGTTAGAGCCTAAAGATTAAATCACCTTCCAAAGGCCCTACCTCTGAACACAGCCACCTGGGAACGAAGCTTGGATCACATGATGTAAAACATAACATGGAGCCAACACTGGAACAATTTCCTTAGTTTCTCATCTCCGGTTGGTCTAATAAGGAACACTGCACAGGACACATGGTCAACATGTTATATCTTCTCAGGGTTCCCATCTGCTATTTATTTCCATATTCCATTTTGGTCAAAAAAGAGAGTTAGTGGATTGCAATGTTCTAACATTTTTCAGGATTTTAATGGCCTATGTGGTGAGCTATGCTGTGAGAGGTTCCTTGAGCTATTGATAAAACTGTGTATTCTGCTGTTTGGTGGAGTACTTTCTATAGGCTTGTTAGGCTTGATTGTTTTGCAGCATTGTCTTTATATCCTTGCTTCCTTATGCATACTGTGTGATTTTCTTATCCACTATGGTAAGTAGGATAATTAAGGCTTCTCGTGTGCCTGTGATGCTGTCTACTGATTCATTTCTGTCAAAATTGCCTCAGATAGTTGGAAACCCAAGGCAAACTGCATATATATTATAATTATATAGGTTCATAGTGAACACATGTCTTTTGGCCTGTTGTTTTTCTTTTCTTTCTTTTATTTTTTTTACAGTTTCTCTCTTAAAGGGCTCTTTGCATGATAGAATAATAATGACCACTGTAAACCATGAAATAAACATGGTTTTGGTTTATAGTTTGGTTCATAGTTGCATGGGGAGTATTTTTCATTCCTTTGCTTGCAGCCTCTTTGTGTTCCTCGATCTATATTGAGTCTATTTTAGACAATATCTAGGTCAAAAATGTATTTATTTTTTTAAATCCCTTTGGGCAATTTAGGCAATTTGATTGTAAAATTTAATCCATTGATATTTTAAAATTATTGCGAAAGATTCTAAGAACATGATCTGAAAATACTCAGTTATCCACTAGCTGCTTATAGAATCAAAACAACTTGAGAGTATGGCTATTAATGTGGGTGACTATATAAAGGAACTGAAGTTTAGTTTTGAATAGAGCAAGGCAGATTTTGAAATGCCGGTGACATCTGAGACTGGAACAGAGCTCTTAACACCCTACATCACTGCAGATGCTTGAGGCAGAAGTGAATGCGGGGGAGTGAGGTGCAGATCTAGAGAACACAAGTTGCTCAGATCTGAGCACCATGCAGAGATTCAGTCTAAACAGAGAGTTAACTTGGAGTTCTCATCACTTACCAGCATTAGGCACAGAGTCTATACTTCAGTCTAGGCACTGTCTTGGGAAGGTCACAGTTAAGTAACTCTCCCTGACAAGATCAGAAAGTAGTGTCAGGGAGCCACATAAAGAAGGTGATGCTGTATCACGGAGTCACTGTGCAACATCACTGTGCAGTACTGGGGAGCCAACTTGAGAAGCTGGCTGGCACTATCAGGAAGCCTTCTGAAGGAAATCCTGACATGACTGTCCATCCATATACAGAAAACTGTTCTACACACAGCCCAAAGCCTCCAAGGTCCACCACAGCCACCTACAGTGGGAACAGAACAATATGCAGTGCTCATATGACAATTTGGATACTGGAGAGTGAAACCAATCACACTTTGTTTTGTACATGTATTAATAAGCAAATGTCAACTATTCTGGATGATGACTCTGTATCATAAAAATAGATAAGGAACCTATTATTAAAAATAAATATAAGAAGCTGGAGGTGGTGGTTCATGCTTGTAATCCCAGCAACTATGGAGGCTGAGGCAGGAGGATCTCAAGTTCTAACGCAGCCTCAGCAACTTAGCAAGGCTCTGAGCAATTCAGTGAGACCTGTCCCTAAATAAAATATAAAAAATGGCTAGGAGTGTCTTAGTGGTTAAGCACTCCTGGGTTCAGTCCCTGGTACCTTCTCCAATAAACAAATAAAAAACAAAAATAAATAGATAAATAAATAAATGAATGGAAAACTAATAGAGTAGAAGTGGTCATGGCCAAGAATGAGGGGGGGGGAATGGAAAAGTACTAGGTATTAATATGAAGCAAATTATGTTATATAAATATATGAGTATGTTAAAATGAACCCCACTATTATGTAATGCACTAATAACAATATTTTCCAAAATAGAGAGGTAGAACTAAGAAATTGCTGAAGTAAAGGAATTATTATGTCATTTGGTCAATTGTTTTCTGTATTTCTCAGTCTTTTTTTCATCTTGATTTTTCTAGGGGCATGCATTGATCTGCTATCATTTCTTTTTATTTCTTGTATAATGGGCTTACAATAGCCATCATAACATTACAAGTATATACTTTAAGCTGATTATAAATTGCTAGACTCCATATAAAGCTGTTTGGTTTATTTTTCAGTTAATTTTTAAATTTTTTAATTTGTTCTTATTACACATGATAGTAGAATGCATTTATGCAGTTTGATATATCAAAGATAAATGGAGAATAATTTCTTACTTATTGTGCATGGGGTAGAATCACATCAGTCATGCAGTCATATATTTACACAAGGTATTAATGTCTGTTTCATTAACTATATCCTTCCCACCCCCATACTCACCTCCCTACATTCCCCTCTACCTAAAGTAAATCTATTCTTCCTTAAAGTCCCCACCCCGATTGTGGATTGGCACTCACGTATCTGTCTTTATGTCTACCCGCACAATCACATTGCTGATATCACAAACCATACCTATTCAGACTGCATAATGATTAACAGTTTTATGAATATTCATATGCTTTGTCTTTCAAATTCTGTGGTGATATTAAAACTCTTCTATGCATCAGTACATCAGAACTACTGAATTCTGTATTTTGTATGTATCAAAATGTCTCATAAAGCCTTGCTTTCCCATGTAAGTTTGTTTTGCTTTCAGAAATTTGTTTTTCATTGTGTGGATTACATTTATCATTTCCTATAGGGCAGTTGTTGTGCTGCTGATGTTTTCCTTAGCATATTTTTAAGCTGCACTTGACATATACTATTGGTAAATAATAACATGTCAGCGTAACGTTTATTATAGATATTTGCACAACGTGTAATGATCAGACAAGAGAATTGGACATAGCCATCGTCTCAAATATTTACCATTTCTTTATGGTGAGAGCATTCAAAACATTCTCTACAAGCTTTTTTCTTTAAAAATAATTAATTGTTGCCAACCACTGTTATCTTATTTTCCAGTGGAAGACTAGAGATGAACTGTAAGAGCACACCACAGAAAGCCTTGAGAATGTCTCCTCTGATTGTGCTCCACTTCATTTCCCTCACAACTACTCAGGTGTGGGGAAGCCCTGCCTTGAGAAAGTCCCTTGTACAATTTTACCAGAGCATGTCTTTAATTTTTGTCTTCATGTCTCATTTTCATAATTTTTTTAACATTGAAACTATTTCATTAATATTAGGTCTGCTTTGATGATGTCTGACCAGTGATCTTTGAGAGCACCATCGTAATTCCTTGAGAACTCCATAACCAAGGCCAATATGAGATAAAAATATCCCTGATAAATGTGTGGGTTCTGAAAGCTCATGAACATGCTGTCCCTGGCTCCCTCAGTCCCCTTGTGCCTACACCAGAGACAGGAAAGCACTGCGATTAGACCAGTTAATGACTCTACAATGGCCAACAAGTCTTCAAGTGAAAGGAGGCATCACACCTCTCTCACTATAATCAAAAGATACAAAAGGCTAGGTCTAATGCAGAAGTCACGGCAAAAGGTAAGGTGAGTGAGCGAGGCCTCTCGTGCCAAACAGGTGGCCACATCACTAACACAAGAGAAAAGCTTCTGGGGGAGTCTTAAAATGTGATCCAGAGAACCCTAGATTGGTAAGAAATGAAGCCAAATTACTCCTGATTTAGCAAAAGTTTGGAGGCCTGCATGGAACATCCCATTGGCCATAGGTGAGTCAGTCCAGACCCTCACTCTAACTTGGGGAAGGCTCTGAGAGTTGTGGAAACTGCAGAGGAAAAGCTGGAAGCTAGAAAAGATTTCTCCAGAATGTGAAAGGGGAATGGAAAGCAGCAACTGTGGACGTAGAAGGGGCAGCAGGTTATCCAGGAGACTGTCAAGTTGATTTGATGACAGAGGTTACACTAAAGGGTTTTCATGAAAACAAAACTATCTTATTCTGAAGAAAGAACCCACTTCCTCCATCACACTTTACCTTCCTTCAGTTACCGTGTGGTTGATACTGTCCGAGATTCACCGATTGGATTACATCTGTCATAACTTAATCATTCCCCCCCCCCCGAAACCTTCCTGCATCATTTCACACATGATTTTTTTGGGGGACACTTAATATCATAGAATAAATGAGAAGAAATAAAGAAATCCCTCAGCAGTGTGATGGCATTTGCAAGACAAAATTTATAGCACTGAGTGCCTACATCAAAAAATAGATTCCAGGGGCTGGGGATGTGGTTCAAGCGGTAGCGCGCTCGCCTGGCATGTGTGCGGCCCGGGTTCGATCCTCAGCACCACATACAAATAAAGATGTTGTGTCCGCCAAAAACTAAAAAATAAATATTAAATAATTCTCTCTGTCTCTCTCTCTCCTCTCTCTCTCTCTCTTTAAAAAAATAGATTCCAAATAAAAATATAATGTTCCATCTCAAGGCTTTAGAAAAGAACAAACTTATTCTGGAATCAGTAGAACAAACTAATAATTAAGATCACAGCCAAAATTAATGAAACTGAGGATAAAAATATAGAAAGGATCAACACATGACAGAGTTGGTTCTTCAAAAAGATAGATAAGATTGATAAGTACTTACTCAAACATACCAAGAAAGAAAATCCAAATGAACAAAATGAGAGATAAAAAAACAGATATCACCACAGACACTAATGAAATTCAGATGATAATTAGAAACTATTTTGAAAATTTATACTCCAATAAACTGAAAAATCTAGAAGACAGTGACAATTCTAGACACATAAGATCTGCCCACATTGAATCAGAAAGATATAGAAACCTGACAAAACCACTATGAAATAATGAAATTGAAAAAGCAACTAAAAGACTTCCAACAAGGAGAAACCTAGGGCCAGATGGATTCTCAGCTGAGTTCTGCTAGACCTTTAAAGGAATAACACCATCTTTCTCAAATTATTTCCATGAAATTAAAAATAAGGGAATACTCAAGTATATTCCAGGAAACCAGTATAACCCTGATCCCCAAACCAGTGAAAGACACATCAAGGAAACAAGGTCACAGACTCAAATCCCTGAAGTACATAAAGGCAAAATCCTTTATAAAATATTAGCAAACCACATTCAAAAAAACACATAGATAGTACATCAAGATCAAGTGGCTTTCATCTAAGGGATGCAAGATTGTTTCAACATGAAAATCAGTAAAGGTAATTCTCCGTTTAAATAGAGTTAAGTACAAGGACCATATGATTTTTTTCAATAGATGCACACAAGGTCTTTGGTAAAATCCAGCAGGAATTCTTTTTAAAAATGCTGGAGAATATAGAAATTCAAGGAACTTACTTCAACATTATCAAGGCTATATGTGTCACCAACTTAAAGCCAACATCATATTGAATATAGAAAAACTGAATGCATTTCCTCTAAAATGAGGAACAAGACAAAGATGTACACTGTCACCACTCCTATTCAATACAGTTCTTGACCCTCTGGCCAGATTGGTCAGGAAGAGAAGGAAAATAAAGGGCTATCATTTGGAAAGAAAGAAGTCAAATTTTCTGTTTGGCAATGAGATGATCCTACACCTAGAATACCTGAAAAACTCCACCAAAGACTTCTACATGTGGTAAATGAATTCAGCAAATTAGAATGGAACAAAATTAATATTCAAAAAATCAACAGCTTTTTTTGTAGTACAATAGTGATTATGCTGAGAAAGAAATGAGAAAATCTACACCTTTCACAATTGTCTAATGAAACTTGGAAATTTATCTAAGTAAGGAGGTGAAAGAGCACTGAAGAAAGAAGTTGAAGAGGACCTTAGAAGATTGAACACCTCCGGCGTTCTCTGATAGGCAGAATCAGTATTGTCAAAATGGCCATATTACTGAAAGTACTATATGTACGCAATAAAATCCCCTTCAAAATGCCAATGATTTTCTTCAGATAATTAGGAAAGAAATTTTAAAAATCAGTTGGGAAGAATACAAGACCCAGAATAGCCAGAGAAATCCTGAGCAAGAATATCAATGTAAGAGCCATCACAGTATCTGATCTTAAATTTTACTACAGGACAATAGTAACAAAACCAGCATGAAATGGGTAGGTACAAAAGTACGACTCAAGACAGATGGAATAGAGAAAGCACAGAGACAAACTCACATTCTTACAGTCACCTGATAATTTGGAAAAGAATCTGATAATTTGAAAATTTGCTAAAAATATAGGTTGGAGAAAACATAGTCTTTTCAACAAATGGTGCTGGAAAACTGGCTATCTGTACGTAGAAGAATGAAGCTAGATCCCCCTCTCTCACCCTGCACAAACATCAACGCAAAATGGATCAACCACTTTGGAATTAAAGTGAAAAATTTGCAACTGCTACAAGAAAACATTGGGTCAATGCTCCAATATGTTGATGCAGCCCTGACTTCCCTAGCAAGAACTCTAAAGGGTTAGGGCTGTAGCTCAGGGGCAGAGCACTGGGTTCAGTCCATCACACAACTTAATATACACAAATAAAACAAAGAATGTCTTTGTTTTATTTGTTTATATTACTATATATACAGATCCTTTTTAAACAATGGTTTAGAAAGAGAACTACAGATCATTTTTAAACAATGGTTTAGAAAGAGAACTCTAAAGCCCAATCAAGGATCTATAAGTAGGATGGCATCAAACACATACAAAGGCCAAGAAAGTGGAAGAATATCTTTAGCAATTGTATTAATCCTCTAAAAGGGGATTAATATCCATCTCCTAGATATACATTCATTTGTATAAAGAATTAAAAAAGCTTAACAAAACCAAAAACAACAAAAAATAAGCCAATGGAAAATTGGCAAAGGAACTGAGTAATTATTTCTCAAAAGAAGAAACATAAATGGCCAACAAATATATGAAAAGATATTCAACTTCTCTAGCAATCAGGGAGATGCAAACCAGAAGTGCATAAAGAGTTCATCTCATTCAAGTCAGAACTTCATGTGATTTTTGTTTCTGTGTGTCATAATTTTATTTTTCATTGTAAAGTGTTGATTTCCTTTAGCATTTTCACTAGGGCAGGTATAGTGCTTATAAATTCCCTGAGGTTCATTTTTATATCCTCTTTATTTTTGAAGGACAGTTTCTAGACACACTGTTAATGGTTGGTATTTTTCATTTGATCAAAGTTTTCTTTTAAATGTGATTCTAGGGATGGAAACCAGGGCTCCAGGCAAGTGCCCCACCACTGAGTTCCAAATCTAGCCCTCATTCAGAACCTTGAATATATTATTCATTCTGGCCTTCAGTGTTTTCCTCCTGGACATCTTACGGTTGTGGTCCCATTTTGTTTTTTATGTTAAGAGGTGGTTTAACATTTCCAAACAAAATATTTCTTATCAGTTTTTAAAAATTATTTACAAAAAGTTTCATTTCCAATACTTCTACTTTTAAGTATATCAAGCACTTCTGAATATATAGAAGGACTAGACATTTCACAAAAGACCCTGTCCACTATTTACACAGCACTGGTAAATAAAATTGCACGCGTAGCAGTGGTTAAGTATGAGGCACCTTCTAACATGATCATTTTGTCCTGAACATTTCCCTCCTCAGTTCCTTCTATTTTCAGTCCAGTGGACCAGTACAGGCATATGTAACACTTGAGATGGCTGAACAAATCCACATCCAAAAGTCATTACAGAGGACAAGCTTTCCCTATGAATTTCAACAAAAAATGTAAAAAATGTTCTAATTTTACTAACTACTTGGTCATACACTGGCAACCTCTTTAATATCTAGAGACTAGATATAGCAAAATTGGGACTCATTTTTTTTGTCAATTATATACACTATATACACAGCAAACCAAAATGCACAAAACACAGAAAACTGATGTCTGAGAACGTCCAAGTATAAACACACTAACATATTACCTTTTGCAATTGCTTCCTTCCCACCTCCTCCACATCTCTGAGCAAGTACTGACAGTACTACACTGCTCACAGAGGTGGTTTAATACTTCCATTCCTAAAAGACTATTTCATATGAATTTTAGCAGAAAGATATTTACAAAATGATATTTTACTACCTCTACACTTAACATACATTGGGCACCTCTAAACATCTAGACAAGACTAGAGGACTCAATTTGTCCACTCTGTAACAGTCTTGAATACACTGCACATGTAACAATAGTTCCCATTTGAAAATGACTTCAAAATATGAGCATTCTGACCCTTCATTGACCCAGTGGGCTATAATGCTCAAATTTTCAGAAGACAGTCCTTCCTAGGAATTTTAACACAAAACATACAAAATTGGTTTACTAATTCTACTTTTGTCATACACTGGCAACCTCTTTAACATCTAGAAAGACTAGATATAGATTAGGAGGACTCATTTGTCCTTCATACACAGTATGTACACAGCAAAGTAAAATAAAATCCACAGACAACTCTTGGCTCTCGGGAAGCACACTGGCTCGGTGCTCCCCAGGACCAGCACACAACTCTGGATACTCAACAGGGGTTGGCTATTGCCCCCCCCCCCCCAACAAATTTTTGTAATAATTTTAACAAAAAGAAATTTACAAAATGTGTTATTTATTTTACCACTTCTACTTTTAACATGTATCAGGCAGGCACTTTAGAATATCTAGAAAGCCTAGCTATTAAAAACAATTTCTTAAAATTTTCAACTATATATACATTAATGAGGAATAAAATGCACACATAAAACAATGGTCATTATTTGAAAAATGTCTTTCACGTAAAACCAGTGTGGCAGGACCTCCTTCTCACGGCCACTCTTCTCCATGTCCAACAACCCACTGAACCAACGTGGACAAGTGTCGCTCCTGGAGGTGGCCTAACAAATCCATTTCAAAGTCACTTCCAGAAGGCATTTCTGATTTTTTCAAACAAATGGACATTTACAAGACGTTATTTTCTAACTCTATCACACGTCGGGCTCCTCTTCACATCTAGAATGTCCCAATATCGCACAGGTTTTGAAGGGTCGGGGGCAGGTGGAGAGCAGCTTTTCCCTTACATACACAGGCCTGCTAGGAACGGCCAGCAATCCTTCCCGAAGGGTGGCGGGGGGTTCTGACTGGTCAGATACGGCAAGTGACTCTATGTTTCTCTCTTTGGTAGAACCAATGCCAACAGGCGAGGCCGCTGACCGTCCACCGGTGGTCGTCTTCGGGGGCTTCGCTCACCTTCCAGGACGGTTCCAGGTTTGCCTTGCAGAGATCAGGTGCGCTCTTGAGGAGCCGCATGGAGAGCGCTCATGGAGCGCCGTGGTCTGTGCGGCTCCGCTGTCCAGATGTCCAACGCGGGGCCGAGCTTTCCAGTGACCACGCTCCTTCTTGGGACCTCGAAGCCCCCGCCGGCCTCCTTTCTTCTCCCTACTCCCATCACCACCCAAAAGCGCCAATCCTCCACGGCAGCTTCACCTGGGATGGACGGGATTGGGTCAGGAGACCCCGCAGCCCGTGGGGTCCAGGGTCCAACAGGTCGCCGTACACCATCAGGTCATCCAGCCTGGGTGGTAGGCTCACCAGTCCTTCACAGCCAGGCCAGCCAGTGGGCAGTCGCAGCAGGAAATCCAGGGAGCTGCAGGGGAAGCCACTTCTTGTCCAAGGTACCCCAGTTCACCGCTGGCCTGGGGCCGGGGTCCCCCGAGGGCCCCGGAGAGCAGGCCAGCGCTCTGTTCTCACCACGCTCTCTGCAGGACAGCTCTTTGCGGGCCTGTGCTTCTATTTTCACTGGTCAGTGTGATCCAGTTGACCAGTGTAACCAACGAATATCACAAACAGTTGGCAAAGAACCTGAATAGTCATTTCTCAGAGAAAACAAATGGTAAATGGGTGTATGAAAAATTTACAATTCCCTAGTCATCAGGAAAGTGCACGTTGAAACCACCATGGGGTATCACCACATGCTGTTAGAATGGCTACTAAGGAAACAGACAAAAGCTAAAAATGTTGAAGAGGATGTGATAAAAATGGGACCCTTACATATCCTTGTGGGGAAAGGAAGTCAGTACAGCCATTGTGGAGAAAAGTACACAGCTTCCTCAAGAAATCCAAAACAGAACTACATGAAACCTATCCATCTCACCACTCGGGGTGCAAATTTCAGGGAAATGTAGTCGGTATGTTGAAGAGATGTCTACACTCTCGTGCTCATTACAGGATTTTACACAATAGCCAACACAAGGGGTCAACCTAAGACTCCATCAATGGATGAATGGTAAAGGAAATGTGGATTATATGCACAACAGGATACAATGTGGTCTGAAAAATGCAGACCTGTCATTTTCACATGGATGAACTTGGAAGACACTATGTTAAGTGAAATAAGCCAGGCACATGAACACAAATACTGCCTGATCCCACAAACATGTGGAATGGAAACTGTTGAACTCAGAAGAATAGAAAGATGATCATCAGTGGTGGGAACATGGGGTGAGTTGTCACCCCATGTCAAGGGATAAAAATCATAGGAGGATTACATTTAGGAGCTCTATTGTACAAGATGGTGGTTTCAGTCAATTGCAGTGTATTGTATTCTTGGAAGTTGCTACAAGAGTAGATTTTATGTTATCACAAAAAGTTGTTATGTAGTGTATGTATTAATTAGCTCAGTATAATCATTCTGTATGTATAGTAATGCATTTCTGTATCAGGAATTGAATCCAGGGCACTTTATCACTGAGCTAAATTCCAGTCCTTTATGTTCATATTTTGAAAAAGGGTTTCGTTAAGTTGCAGAGGCTGCCTCAAACTTTCTTCCATCTGCCTCAATTGCTTGAGTTGTTGGAATTACAGGTAGGTGTGCACCACTGCATCTGGCACATATATAATTCTTATGTATCACTTTGAATGGAAAAATAGTACACCTTCTTCACTCTGAATCCTTCATCTGTCAGGTCTCAACATTTTCTGCATCAGCATGTGAGGCTGTGTCTGTCCCTAGGCATTAAGGCAAAGGAAGTGTTTTTCCAAAACACTCACGTCCTCTCTCTTTAGACCTGATTATAGAAACTTTGATAATCATAGAAACTTCTAAGTGACTGTGGTAATTGGGACTTGGAAGAAAGTCTTATTAAGGTCAACATCACAATCATGTGCTGTTGCTGAAACTATAAGTGAAGGGATAATTGTGTTTCTTTGGGGAGTTGAGGTCCCAGGGTGGGGGACCCAGCCTCAAGGTCTGGCTGCCTCCCTCCCATATGACACAGAGTGTCATGACTGTCAGTTGAGCCTGGCTTTCTGGAAGCAGGAAAGAGTTGGTGAGTATTCTGAATTCAGCCTGTGAAACAGTGTGTAAGGGGATCAGCTATAAATGAGTCTGTGTCTGCTTAGGCAACACGTCTGGAAACATGGTCCATCTGGGGTGACAAAGCCACCTACAAGGAGGAAAAGGTACAGGGCTGAGCTTGCAGAGTGACTGCAGTCTGAGACCCTACCCCAGCCTCTCTCTGCTCCTAATATCCTTTAACACAGCAGTGCTAATGATGGTCATGGGAATTTGTTCCAAGAAGTATTGAGGACTGCTCTGTATGAGCACTGAGACTGTGATTCAGGAGCCAGTGGACTCTTCAGCCTACTCTGCAGACACGGCCAGGACACGAGGGTGCCCAGTGTTGCTTCAGTAAATGTTCCATGTCTGCAATGATGAGTTCGAGGGTGTCAACAGAGCCACCAGTTTTCTATCTCAACAATGGGATCAAATGGCAATTTCTGGAGTGTAATGAGAGTTCTTCTACTTGGGCTTGATGTATTTAATGGAGGTGATAATTTGTTCTCTCTGAAAATATTTGTACGTTATTGATCAATGTGGGATAGTATTTCTTCATGAAATGAGGGAAGGAGATTTATAAGAAAAGCTAATATTATATGCATGAGATTCACACAGCATTAAGGATTTAACATCTTTCAGATTTAAATATGTCTCATGACACCTGTCAGGCTGTAAAGATTCTAATGTTGTTTTCAGTCTCTACTTTTCTTTTTTTGTTTGTTTGTTTTCACAAGATCTGACACCTCCACATTTCATTCTACATACTTGTCTTGTGTTTTAGCATCATTCCCAAATTACGTTACCTTTTACTTGTTTTTGTACAATGAGAAGTTCACCATTATATGCTACCTAATGATGACAAATTTAATTCTACCATAAAATTGTTTGCTGCTTCTCTAAATTTTATAGACCTTAGTTTACACCAAGACAGTGTCTGTGGTAGATACCATTGGCAAAAAGTTATGTGATTATTTCTGTTGATATTCTAATATGTATTTCTATTCAGTAAATCAAATTTGACCACAGAAAATTATCAGGTGCACAAATATTTTATCAAGTCTTTGCATCTTCGTTTACAAGTGATACTGGGTATAAAATAAATTATTCATAGAAAATAGGAAATTATCACATTCAATCAGCGGATTTCAAGTATCACAAAATATATGTCTGTTTGGATTACTGAATGAAAACCATTTAGCTATGATGATATAGTACCGAAATGAGCACCATCAATGTAACCTGGCCGCTAAGTACAAAACCTTTTCATTAATATTTGGATGAGTCACAGAGTATTATTTTTATTGAATTATCTTTTTTTTCTTTTGGGGTACTGGGGATGATCCTGGAGAGTAGTTACCACTGAGTTATGCCCTCAGCCCTTTGCATTTTTAATTTGGAGACAGGGTCTCCTTTAGTGGTTGAGGTGGACCTTGAACTTGTGACTCTCCAGTCTCAGCCTCCAGAGTCATTGGGATCAAAGGCATGTGTGACCATGCCTGGAGCCAAATTTTCTTTATGTGTAAAAGAAAAATAATATTAGGTATTGAGGCTGAAGTTTCTGATCATTAAATTATCATGTTAAATGTTATAATAGTTAAACCATTAGTCACAGAGGACCATACAATGTAAATGTGACACAAACACAGAGACTTTGGAAAACTCTTAACAATGAAAATCTATGTTATAAGAAATTCTTAAGGAGAACTGATGGTAGGTGAAAAAATTTGAATTTTATTTTATGTGACATATTAACCCTACAACTTTTCTTTTGGTACAGAATCCTGTTTTCAATGTTTAAATGAAGTCCTGGATAATAGTAGGATGACCTCCAAGGTTTTGAGATTTGGAATAGTCTTCCTTTTGCAGATTTTCATTGGAACTCTGGGGAATTTTTCACTCTTGTTTTATCATGTCTTCCTTCACTTCAGTGGATTCAGATCAAGGCCCACAGACTTGATTCTCAGGCACCTGACTGTGGCCAACTCCTTGGTCCTTCTCTCAAGAGGAATCCCAGAGATCATGGCAGCTTTTGGGTTGCGAAGTTTCCTCGGTGATATTGGATGCAAGCTTGTTTTCTCTGTTCACAGAGTGTCCAGAGGTGTGTCTGTTACCACCACCTGCCTGTTGAGTATCTTTCAGTACATCACCATCAGCCCCAGGAACTCCAGGTGGGCAGAGCATAGAGTGAAAGCCCAGAAGTCTATTGACTTGTTTAATTTCCTCTGCTGGGTCCTACACATGCTGCTAAATATCAGAACTCCTATGCTTATGACTGACAGATGGAGCAACAGCAACCTCAGCACAGGTATAGATTTTCTATACTGTTCTGCTGTGCTCCGTGACAGAGACGCAAACTCAGTATTTGCAGCATTGACTTTCTCACATGACGTTTTGTGTTTGGAACTCATGATCTGGGCCAGTGGCTCCATGGTTCTCATTCTGAACAGGCACATGCAACGTGTCCACCATATTCATAGATACCAAGTGTCATCAAGATCTACTGCTGAGACCCGCGCTACACGAAGCATCCTTGTCCTGGCGAGTGCCTTCATTTTCTCCTATGCCCTGTCCTCCATTATTCATGTTTGCTTTTCTGAGTTTGGTACAACTGCGTGGTGGCTGGTGAGCACCTCTGCCTTAGTCAATGGGTGCTTCCCCACAGCCAGCCCCTTCATCCTCATGGGTCGCGAACGCTGCGTATCCCACCTCACCTGGAGGAAATAAGCAAACAGCTCAACTCACACGGGTACCTTATTTTTCTGTGTATCATGGTTGCACTCTCTGTCACGGAATCTTAATTGCAATTATGAAGCCAGCCTAGTTGCAGAGAGAGGTAGACAGCTAAAGCATTTGTTTCTCTAACCAAGAGTAATAAAGAACAGTACCACATGAAATCAGTTTACTGTTTATTTTTTAAAAAATAATTTTGTATATATTTTGATTTTTTTGTGCTCTCCTGCCTTCATTTTTTTTTTTTTGCTAAAT
>NW_026000207.1:3203435-3217052 GCF_001458135.2 Marmota marmota marmota
GCACGCAGCCCAGCTCCAACCTCTATATGCTGCTGCCAGACAATGTATACAGAGCCATCAAGACAGCAAGCAGAAAGCAAATGGCGGCTCCCAAGGAGTGGATTTTCGGCACAGAAACCACAGCCCAACCAACAATCCCAATCCACAAACTCTCCCTGTATAAAAAATATTCAAAAAGAAAAAAAAGAAAAAAAAAAGGCGGGGCGCACTGAGCTTTCTTTGCCTCGGGTACTTACAATCCACTGCTGATTACACATTCAGCTTCTCTGCCCAGAGCGAAGCGAAAGAGGAAGCAGATGGGAGCAAAGCGCCTGCGGCTCTGAGCAGCCAAGCGTCCGGGAGCCAAGCATCTCTTTTTCGATTTCTTTGTTCTTCCTGCTGCTTGGCAAAGTGGTCCACTACAGATTAACGGTGAAAGGAGCTCTAACAGACTGTGCGAAATCTCGATTAAAGCCGCTGCTCTGAGCACCACGCTCAGCACTTCAGCAATCCCCGTACACAGCGGCCATCTTCTCCCCAAATTTTTTCTTAAACAGAAAAAAAAAACATTTATGTAAAGAGGGAAAAGATAGTAGTGTGTGTTAAAATTAGGAATGTCTCATTAAACACATGGCTCCTTTTTACAATCAGGACATAATGTTCCATTTCTAGTGGCTGTTGATAGAGTTCATTGTGGCAGCAGATGCAGTCTCACTCTCCACCATGCTTGGAATGGGGCTGTGCATAACTGAGCTCAGGATGTTCTATGGAAGTGACTCAATAAACACCTAAAACTTGTGTAGAAACATGCAAGGTACATGCTTCACGCCTGATTCAGGGTTTTTCTATTCCCCATCCAGGAACAGCAGAGCATGGATGCATGAAAGGGGCCTGAAGCTGGGAAACACCCCGAGACTATTGCCCCTGTGTTCACCAGGGTCGAGTCAGGGAATTATAAAAAACTAAAAGAGTTATGTATCTAGAAGAAGGGTGTAAAAAGAGACAACGGTGCTCACCAGAAGGAGGATGGTTTGGTGGCTCTGAACTCAGGGGAGGACTTGGGGGAGCTGGTGTTATGAACATACCACATGTTTCTGCTTGTGCCTGCAAGGGTGAGCCCCACGGAGCTGCAGGCCCACAGAAGGAGCCCCCCACCCACCCATCAGGGAGAGACAACAATGCTGCCTGCAGGACTTTTCTGGTCTTTGATGATGAACAGCTGAACCATATCCAAACTCTTTATGTGGTGATTCCTGTAGATTATTCCAGTCTTACTCTAACCATGGAGTTGTGCTGGGAAGGTCCACTGATCCTACATGTTAGCAATGATTTATCTAATGTAGGCTGGGTAGCACATGGACTACAAAGCTGTGTCCTTAACACTCAAAGTCCGGGTATCATTGTCACTTGTACTGAACACCAGCAATCAGGTCACTGTGCATTAGGAACCACCAGGGATTGGTGGGGTGGGGGAAGAGACCCTGCCTCAGTTTCCGAGGTCGGCTCACACTCCAGGAAGTATTCTTCCTCTCCATGTGTCTTTGGCCCTGGACAAATTTAGATCCAGAAGAATTGATTTCCTGGTATGGTCATTACCTGGATCCTGATGCACCTCTTTCCCTCACACACTCTGCCTCTGATACTGGAACAGGTTTAATTCTATATGCAAAGGATGGAAAAAGTTTCAGCTGTATTTCAATTAAAATACTGTGAACAACATAAAATATTTGTCTTACTGAAAGCAGTAATTGGAAATACCTCATACATTTTATCATGATTGTTTCAGAATGTAAAGTTTAAAAAGAATCAACAGCTAGTAAAGAGATATAAGAAGGTTTATGAAGGGATAGAAGATTTGTGGAGAAAAAAGATAAAGTTTGTCAAGAGAAATAAATACAAGGGTTCTCAAGGGAAAGAGATATAAAGTCTGAGTAAATGATGAAAACATTTAAGTTGAAAAAGGTTTATTTGTAACTAAACTTGTAGGAAGCCATTCTTGCACCTGATTGGGCAACTCCCGGATTGGGTGTGAGGCGCTCTGGCTAAACTGTGTCGGAGCTTTCCCCACCCTCTCCTGGTGTGAGAGCCTGTCCGTGTAGGGGTGTGACTGACCACTGACCCTGAGGCCAATCTCTGACCCTGACCTTGGAGTGCTGCCCCCCTCAACCTCATTGGATGGAATTTTCCCCTGAATTTCTTGTTCCCCAATAAAAGGCCACTCCCTGGCGTGCTCTCTCTCTCTCTCTCTCCTGCTAGCTCTGAGTAAGCCTTGCTGCCCTACCGGGTGGTTGGATGTTGAGCCAGAGAGGTGAGAGCCGTCTCAGACCTGGTCATAGAAAAAGGTAATTGAGTCTGTGTGTTTATTTTGATCTCACTAGCTAACTTTTATGCCAAGAACCTCTTTAATGAAACCAGTGCACTGGTCTCATGGTGGAATTTGGCGCCTAACGAGGGGGCATTTTAGATTAGCTAGATTGAGTGGGACCAGTCCAGGCATATGTAACACTTGAGATGGCTGAACAAATCCACATCCAAAAGTCATTACAGAGGACAAGCTTTCCCTATGAATTTCAACAAAAAATGTAAAAAATGTTCTAATTTTACTAACTACTTGGTCATACACTGGCAACCTCTAGAGACTAGATATAGCAAAATTGGGACTCATTTTTTTGTCAATTATATACACTGTATACACAGCAAAACAAAATGCACAAAACACAGAAAACTGATGTCTGAGAACGTCTAGGTATGAACACACTAATATATTACCTTTTGCAATTGCTTCCTTCCCACCCCCTCCACATCTCTGAGCAAGTACTGACAGTACTACACTGCTTACAGAGGTGGTTTAATACTTCCATTCCTAAAAGACTATTTCATATGAATTTTAGCAGAAAGATATTTACAAAATGATAGTTTACTACCTCTACATTTAACATACATTGGGCACCTCTAAACATCTAGACAAGACTAGAGGACTCAATTTGTCCACTCTGTAACAGTCTTGAATATACTGCACACATGTAACAATAGTTTTCATTTGAAAATGTCTTCAAAATATGAGCATTCTGACCCTTCATTGTCCCAGTGGGCTATAATGCTCAAATTTTCAGATGACAGTCCTTCCTAGGAACTTAACACAAAACATACAAAATTGGTTTACTAATTCTACTTTTGTCACACACTGGCAACCTCTTTAACATCTAGAAAGACTAGATATAGATTAGGAGGACTCATTTGTCCTTCATACACAGTATGTACACAGCAAAGTAAAATAAAACCCACAGACAACTCTTGGCTCTCGGTAAGCACACTGGCTCGGTGCTCCCCAGAACCAGCACACAACTCTGGACTACTCAACAGGGGTTGGCTATTGCACCACCCCCCCAACAAATTTTTGTAATAATTTTAACAAAAAGAAATTTACAAAATGTGTTGTTTATTTTACCACTTCTACTTTTAACATGTATCAGGCAGGCACTTTAGAATATCTAGAAAGCCTAGCTATTAAAAACAATTTCTTAAAATTTTCAACTATATATACATTAATGAGGAATAAAATGCACACACAAAACAATGGTCATTATTTGAAAAATGTCTTTCACGTAAAACCAGTGTGGCAGGACCTCCTTCTCACGGCCACTCTTCTCCATGTCCAACAACCCACTGAACCAACGTGGACAAGTGTCGCTCCTGGAGGTGGCCTAACAAATCCATTTCAAAGTCACTTCCAGAAGGCATTTCTGATTTTTTCAAACAAATGGACATTTACAAGACGTTATTTTCTAACTCTATCACACCTCGGGCACCTCTTCACATCTAGAATGTCCCGATGTCGCACAGGTTTTGAAGGGTCGGGGGCAGGTGGAGAGCAGCTTTTCCCTTACATACACAGGCCTGCTAGGAACAGCCACCAATCCTTCCCGAAGGGTGGCGGGGGGTTCTGACTGGTCAGATACGGCAAGTGACTCTACGTTTCTCTCTTTGGTAGAACCAATGCCAACAGGCGAGGCCGCTGACCGTCCACCGGTGGTCGTCTTCGGGGGCTTCGCTCACCTTCCAGGACGGTTCCAGGTTTGCCTTGCAGAGATCAGGTGCGCTCTTGAGGAGCCGCATGGAGAGCGCTCATGGAGCGCCGTGGTCTGTGCGGCTCCGCTGTCCAGATGTCCAACGCGGGGCCGAGCTTTCCAGTGACCACGCTCCTTCTTGGGACCTCCGGCATTCAGATTTAAAAATGTCTCATGATACTTGTCAGGCTGTAAAGATTCTAATGTTGTTTTCAGTCTCTACTTTTCTTTTTTTGTTTGTTTGTTTTCACAAGATCTGACACCTCCACATTTCATTCTACATACTTGTCTTGTGTTTTAGCATCATTCCCAAATTACGTTACCTTTTACTTGTTTTTGTACAATGAGAAGTTCACCATTATATGCTACCTAATGATGACAAATTTAATTCTACCATAAAATTGTTTGCTGCTTCTCTAAATTTTATAGACCTTAGTTTACACCAAGACAGTGTCTGTGGTAGATACCATTGGCAAAAAGTTATGTGATTATTTCTGTTGATATTCTAATATGTATTTCTATTCAGTAAATCAAATTTGACCACAGAAAATTATCAGGTGCACAAATATTTTATCAAGTCTTTGCATCTTCGTTTACAAGTGATACTGGGTATAAAATAAATTATTCATAGAAAATAGGAAATTATCACATTCAATCAGCGGATTTCAAGTATCACAAAATATATGTCTGTTTGGATTACTGAATGAAAACCATTTAGCTATGATGATATAGTACCGAAATGAGCACCATCAATGTAACCTGGCCGCTAAGTACAAAACCTTTTCATTAATATTTGGATGAGTCACAGAGTATTATTTTTATTGAATTATCTTTTTTTTCTTTTGGGGTACTGGGGATGATCCTGGAGAGTAGTTACCACTGAGTTATGCCCTCAGCCCTTTGCATTTTTAATTTGGAGACAGGGTCTCCTTTAGTGGTTGAGGTGGACCTTGAACTTGTGACTCTCCAGTCTCAGCCTCCAGAGTCATTGGGATCAAAGGCATGTGTGACCATGCCTGGAGCCAAATTTTCTTTATGTGTAAAAGAAAAATAATATTAGGTATTGAGGCTGAAGTTTCTGATCATTAAATTATCATGTTAAATGTTATAATAGTTAAACCATTAGTCACAGAGGACCATACAATGTAAATGTGACACAAACACAGAGACTTTGGAAAACTCTTAACAATGAAAATCTATGTTATAAGAAATTCTTAAGGAGAACTGATGGTAGGTGAAAAAATTTGAATTTTATTTTATGTGACATATTAACCCTACAACTTTTCTTTTGGTACAGAATCCTGTTTTCAATGTTTAAATGAAGTCCTGGATAATAGTAGGATGACCTCCAAGGTTTTGAGATTTGGAATAGTCTTCCTTTTGCAGATTTTCATTGGAACTCTGGGGAATTTTTCACTCTTGTTTTATCATGTCTTCCTTCACTTCAGTGGATTCAGATCAAGGCCCACAGACTTGATTCTCAGGCACCTGACTGTGGCCAACTCCTTGGTCCTTCTCTCAAGAGGAATCCCAGAGATCATGGCAGCTTTTGGGTTGCGAAGTTTCCTCGGTGATATTGGATGCAAGCTTGTTTTCTCTGTTCACAGAGTGTCCAGAGGTGTGTCTGTTACCACCACCTGCCTGTTGAGTATCTTTCAGTACATCACCATCAGCCCCAGGAACTCCAGGTGGGCAGAGCATAGAGTGAAAGCCCAGAAGTCTATTGACTTGTTTAATTTCCTCTGCTGGGTCCTACACATGCTGCTAAATATCAGAACTCCTATGCTTATGACTGACAGATGGAGCAACAGCAACCTCAGCACAGGTATAGATTTTCTATACTGTTCTGCTGTGCTCCGTGACAGAGACGCAAACTCAGTATTTGCAGCATTGACTTTCTCACATGACGTTTTGTGTTTGGAACTCATGATCTGGGCCAGTGGCTCCATGGTTCTCATTCTGAACAGGCACATGCAACGTGTCCACCATATTCATAGATACCAAGTGTCATCAAGATCTACTGCTGAGACCCGCGCTACACGAAGCATCCTTGTCCTGGCGAGTGCCTTCATTTTCTCCTATGCCCTGTCCTCCATTATTCATGTTTGCTTTTCTGAGTTTGGTACAACTGCGTGGTGGCTGGTGAGCACCTCTGCCTTAGTCAATGGGTGCTTCCCCACAGCCAGCCCCTTCATCCTCATGGGTCGCGAACGCTGCGTATCCCACCTCACCTGGAGGAAATAAGCAAACAGCTCAACTCACACGGGTACCTTATTTTTCTGTGTATCATGGTTGCACTCTCTGTCACGGAATCTTAATTGCAATTATGAAGCCAGCCTAGTTGCAGAGAGAGGTAGACAGCTAAAGCATTTGTTTCTCTAACCAAGAGTAATAAAGAACAGTACCACATGAAATCAGTTTACTGTTTATTTTTTAAAAAATAATTTTGTATATATTTTGATTTTTTTGTGCTCTCCTGCCTTCATTTTTTTTTTTTTGCTAAATGTGGTATATTTCATCGATATACTCCATGATTTAACAAGTTTGTTTTGCCTTTATTCTGCTTATTCAATCTAATAAATCTCACATATGACACTATCTTTAAGTCAACTTTCTCATTTTAAAAATTTTCTTAATTCTTTTATTTATTTCCTTTTTTGTGGTGCTGAGGATTGAACCCATGCCTCACATGTGCTAGGCAAGTGTCCTACACTGAGCTACAACCTCAGCCCCAGTTTTCTCTCATTTAATATTTTTTTGTTTCTCTCTACTTTTGTCTCTTCTAGGTATCCTTGCTTCATCCAGCATGTCAGATCCAGATATTTTACATTTTTATTTCTGCATCATGTATATTTTAAATAATTCTTTAAATATTGATTACCCTGTATGCAATTATTAAAATTCTTTTATTCATTTTTCAACTGTTAATTTTATACTTGCATTACTGTGGTATGATTAATGTACAACAATTTGCTGATTTTAAATCCATGTCTTAATATGTTTGAAATTATGTGTTCATTCATGAAGCCTTTATCAAAATACAAAAGAAAAAAATCAGTAGAGGGAGGGGGCCAGAGGAAAGGAAAAGCTGGGGAGTCCTGGGGACTGAATTAGAAGAAATCATATTCCATGCTGTTGTTATTATGTCAAAATGTATATTAACATTAGATATAACTAAAGCAAAACTAAACTAAATTTCAAAAATCAATGCCATTCAAACCTGAGGCTGTGTGTGTGTGTGTGTGTTGTACTGGGGTTTGAACTCAGGGTCTCCCCTTTGCTAGGCAAGCACTTTTGCTCTGAATTACATCTTCAGTCCTGAAACTGCCTGTAAATCTTGTCCTAATTTGTGTTTGAAAGCAAAATTTAGCCATGTACCTGAGAAGCAAAAGAATGGAATGGTCTGTCTTCCTAGGGATGATTTCTCACTGAGTCATATCCCCAGCCCTTTTTTTGAGACAGGGTTTTGCTAAGTTGCTGAGGCTGGCCTCCAACTTGTGATCCTCCTGCCTCAGCCTTTTGAGTCACTGGGATTACAGGCATGTTCTACCATGTCCAGCAGAAGTCTTATTATTTAAGGAAAGCAATATTTCCTGTACATTTTATTTAAAATAAATATCTTATAAATTACAAATGTGTGAAGTGTGTTTCCCAGAATGTTGCTTCCAACATTGTCAGTCCCACACCCCTGCCTGTGAACATCTGTTTCCTCCTCCCTTCCCTGATAGTGAGGGCCTCATCTTTCCCCCAACATTAGTGATGTCATGCTTCTTTTCACATACATGGCTAATTTCTATGTCTTCTCGAGAGAACTGTCCTTTGGCTCATTGTCCATTTGCTTATTTGGCTATTAGTAGATTGTATGTTTATTTCATTGATTTTTGCTCTTCTATGTAGGAGTTTCTAATATATTTTGGACGTTAACCCCTAATAAGAGATAAGATTTGGAAATATTATTACCCTTTTCACTTCTTTGTTGTACAGAAAATTTAGTTTGATATAATTCCACTGATTCATTTTTTGGTTTGTTGTGTGTACTTTTGGAGTTTGATGGAGGAAATCTCAATTATACTTTGATAAACTCTTATTGCAGAGAGGATTGTGTATGTGATCTTGCTCCCATAATAAATGCTAATCATGAGCAGCAGTAAATTGAGTAGGTTTTAAGTATTATGTAAGTTCACATATAATTTAATTTTATGAATGAGTACAAAAGTTCATTGCCCCATCAATAGTTATAAAATCAGTTCTCTTAAATAAATCAGAGATAGAATGTGTAATTTTCAATTGAAGACTTCCCCATAGGTAAGTGCCAAGAGATTGGAAGGTTATTAACATGAATAGCAAGTGGGATGGTCTTCAATGAACTGGGTGTAGGGTTGGGGAGCTGGCACTTGACTGGAAGGCAAAAGCCTGAAATGGCCTCGGTAGGCAGCTGGCCCGGCAGACACTGAGCATTTTGGCCCAGGGACTCCATGCAGTTGTGGGTGGAAGGCCCCAAGTTCTTTCAGAGACTGTGATGCCTCTCACTGTGCCTGACTACAGTGTAAAGGGTCTATCAGCTGTGGAAGTTAATATGGGGCGCTTGTTCAGTGGGTTATATTCACACATTAAATACTGATATAAGTTGTAATAAAGTAGCTCTGTCAGTTTGTGTTCAGATCAAACAAGCAATGGTAGATCATCAGTACAGAGAAGACGTGTCTTCTGTCTTATATACACACTGAGCAACTAGAAGCCCAGGAGGGGTGAAAGAGTCCAGTGACTGTGGGGATTCCAAGTTGGCTGCCATGTCCCCTCTCTATGTCTATGCAGGCCTCCTGCCCACCTTGTTCCCTCAAGGCCCAGGGTGGCTGTACCCACCCCAGACTCCCTACTTTCAATTCTTCTTCCTTGCTTATTCACCTTGGGAACATGGGTGTGGTGGGTGGTATCTGGTTGATTTTATTGAAGGGTGACAATTCTTTCTGTGTTCTAATCCTTTAGTAGATGGTTATAATTCATATCACATCCTGATTTAATTGAATAATAAAATATTTGTCCTCTTCTCATTGTGGGGAAAGTTTTTCAGGATTGGTGGTGATTTGTTTTAAAGTCTATTTCCTGACCACTGTCCAGAATCATGTCTGATATAAACACGGGCAGCCCTCACCAGGCTTTGCTCTAGTGGAGCAATTGGCAGAGGCTGGCCAGACTCTTACCCAAGCTTCTGGATTCTGCAGAATAGAGCTCACTGGCTTCAGAATCCGTACACAGGATGTTTCCTTCCTGTCTGGGATCTACAGTACCTTCCTAAGGACAGTTAGCCCAGGTTCCTGGCAAAGGAGCCTCACAAGGAAGCAACTGGCAATTCCAGCCTTGGCTTTCGACGCACTTGGAGGTGTGAAGTTGTTTACGGAGACTGTGGACATGCAAGAGTGCACTGAGTTGGCCTGAGAATCTTGACCATCTTCTGCCTCCTTCTGCATTGGCAAATGTACAGGAATATGCATCCGTGGCCTGCAGCCTCCTTTCCTCTCCAGGGACATAAATATGCAGCTTCCAATTCTGAGTACAGGGCCTGTGGTTACTATCTTTATTATTTTTTTGTACCGGGAATTTAACTCTAGGCCTTAAATAGGCTGCAAAAGTGTTCTATCACTGAGCTGCACCCCAAGATCTGAGGTTTTATCAGGACCCTGCTTGAGGGGATCTCTCCTCTACCTTTCCTCCCTTGTCTGTTATCGGGGATCCAGGCCAGCGTGATCCCCCTAGACTCTGTACAATGAGCCTGGCCTTAGGCTGGCATTCATATGACAGGTCAGACTTCAGACTAAGTATGTACAGCAATCCAAGGGGAAATATTTTTTTTTCTGTGTGAGATCAACATGGACTCTGTGGTCAGAGGCCCTCCCAGAGTTCTCTTGTCCAGTGACCTGCTCTAGCTCTGTGAGGGCTGTTTGGCCAGGAAGGATCTGTAAGTGAAAACAGCAAAATCAGCATTGGCAAACCCAGTGGTGACAGAGAAACCCACACTTGTTTGGTAATGTCAGAAGGGGAGAAGAGGGGTCACCAGGGGTTCAGAACCCACAGATATTCACAGCCAGTCGACATGTATGCCACCCTTGAAACTGTGCTCCTGCAACACAGTATTCTCGTCCTTTCTCTTACCCCAGTGTTAGCTGATCAGAGACAGAGAATACCAATCCTGGACCCCAGGTCAGCTGCTTCACCAGGGCAGGTCCCTTCTCTATTGTGACCTCACAGAATCAGCCCGAGTCTCTCCTGCTTTGGTCACTCTGCAGGCATCTGTTCAAGCTCCCTAAAGACCCTCTCCCAGCACCCAGGGGACTTTGAGACATTGGGGGATTTCCCATGCAGATGGGAAACAGGCTGAGCATGTTATCTTATCCTGCTTCCAACACAAAGGGAGAGGAGAGAGTCACCTGGGATTGCTTTCTCCCCTCACAGAAGGAATCTCCTTGGTTGATCTTCTCCTGAAAATCTCTCTATTTCCTGGTCCGCAGTGAAGAACTATGAGGTAGAATATTGAATTTCTTATAATTCTGGATATTAACCCTGTGAAACAAAGCACTGGCTGTGGAGAATACTGACAGTTTGCTGAAGTCCCATGTGCTGATTTTTGCTTTAGTTCCATGCACTTGCAGGATCCTATCCAGAAAATCATTCCCATACCAATGTTTTGAAGTTTTCCCTTATGGTTTATGAGTTCCAGAGAAAAACAGAAAACGACTAAAAACATGTGGGAATTATTTTTTTTTCTGTATGTGAATGTAACCCAGGGTCACTCTACAATCAAGTTACACCAGCAGCACTGTTTATTTTTTATTTTGAGAGTCTTGCTAACTTGCTCAGACTGGTCTAGAATTTGTGATCCCTCCTTTCTCAGAATCAAAGCTGGGATTACAGGTGTTCCCACTGTACCAGGCTAGAGACAGTGATCTTAACCAACACCTCTCAAAAGAAGAAAACAAATGACCAACAAATATATGAAAAAAAGGCTCAATACCATTAATCATGGAGGAAATGCATATTAAAGTACAGATACCATTTCATGCCACTTAGAATAGCTGTTACCAACAAAATATAACATGCAAGAAGTAAAAGAATCATAAATGAGATAGTATCTAACTAAAAAGCTGCTTCCCAGCAAAGGAAATAAGATCATGAAGAGAAAGCCTACAGAATGGTAGAAAATTTTGCCACTGCACCTCAGATAGATCATCAATCTACAGGATATACAAAGATCTCAAAAAACTTACCACTGTGTGTGTGTGTGTGGGGGGGGGGAAATAAATGGGGAATGGAATTGAACACACACTTCACAGAAGAAGAAATATAATAGGTCAACAAATATGTGAAAAATGGTTCAATACCTCTATCAATAAGAGAAATGAAAATTAGAACTACACTGAGATTCCATGTCATTCCAGTCTGAATGACAACTATCAAGTATACAAGTAAATATTGACAAGGATGTGAGGGGAAAGGGGCACTCATGCATTGCCAGTGGGACTGCAAATTGGTGCAACCACTCTGAAAAACAGTATGGATATTCCTCAGGAAACCTGGAATGGAACCACCATTTGACTCAGTTATCCAAATCCTTGGTTGCCGTAGTCTGGCTGGGCACAAAATCAGGAGCCACTCAAGCAGGAACAAACTTTATTTCCAAAACTCCCGCGAATGCCATGCACCCGGCCTTCTTCGGGACACACTACACCAACAGGAAATCACTCCTCCAGAAGTCCCTCCTACCGCACTTCCCCAACCAATGGGAACTCTCCGGGAGTCCTGTGAGAGCTCCAAAGTAGCAGGCTGAGGCGGACAGCAGGGGTCTAATCTCCAATTGAATGCACATCTTAACATAATCATTATCATCTCAATGGCTTGCTGGCATCACCTTTCAACCAAAAATGTCATGAGTCATTCCTACTTGGCTATGGCTCTCAGCATCTCCCCCCTTCTGTTTAATTAAGCACCAAGCATGTGGCTTAGGGACCGTGCCTGTTAGGCTGTCCATTACTATATATGGTCCTTACCCATCATCGGATGAGCTGACCTCTAGGCGTCAGCCTCCTATCTTAGGTTGGTACCTCTGCAATTGGATCATACCCATCACTGACTACCGGTCCAGCATACAGCCATACTTGTGGATAGGCCTATGCACCAGTGTGTGTGTGGGGGGTGAGGTTCTTTGCCTCACCTCTGTTGGCCCCAAAATTTGGCCTTGGTGCCAGTGGGGGGGTGAGATTCTTTGCCTCACCTCTATTGGCCCCCAAATTTTAGACCATCATTAGCAGAAGGGAGGAGGATACAGAAATGCCATGACACTAAGCCAATTGACGGCTACTTTGGAAAAATTGTATCACCGGTGACACCTTCAGCAAAGATACGCCAGCACTACCACAATTCGCTGTACCAACAGATAGTTCACAATGTATACAAGTGATACATAGTCCAGGCAAGTTCTGCAAGCAGTTCAAAGTGGAGGAATCTATCAATATGTCCATTACCTCCCAAAGTAAATCGACTCCTTGATTGAGCATTACTTGTTGAGTTATTATTCATTGATGCATCAGTTTATAGCTATTGAAGAAGCTGTAGTTTGGTTTTATCTTTGTCTTCACTGGCACTGGGATGAAGATAGGAATTCTGGCAATGATGGCTAAAAAAAAATATGTAACATTCCAACAGGTACTAAGAAAACAATTTTCTGAACAATTTACATTATCCTGAACAGAAGTATTAAATATAATGAAAAGGAAAGGTGAAAGTAAACAAACAGATCTGTTAACCTCCTTATTTGTACGCATATTAAAACAATCCTCAACAGCTGTTTACCCAATCTAAATTAAACCATTAAAATCACGTGAATAAAAAAAATTCAGATCCATTTTTTTCATGAGCGCTCCTCATATATGATATATGGACATACGCACATACAGACATACAACACAAAACACAAGTGTGCACACAAACATACAACACATAAGACAATAGTAAAAGCCTTGTAGCTTTACACAGGTGAAATCTCCATTGCAATGTTTAAAAACTCCACAGTCAAAAAATAAAACTGATCAGAAAAATATTAACCTAGGTCTGTATGAGCTCAAAAAATAAAATAAAACTTTATGGTGTGGGAAAAGGCAATAATAAAATAGATATTGAAAAAAGCATCCTGGTTAATCACTGTCACAGATGTAAGAATAGCCAAGCTGGAGCTCTGGATATCAGCTGTTATGGATTTGAGTCAAATCATCTTCTTTTTGGTCTGTAGAAATCATTTTGGTTAGTCTCTCTGGAATCCAAATCGGCTGCTGTTCTCCCTGTGGAAACACACAAACAGACCCCCGACTCCAGACAATTACTGGGTCAGGACCTTTCCATTGTCCTGTTAGAATATCCTTCCAAAGTACCTTAGGCTTATGTACATTTTTTGGACACATATGCCTTTCCGCAGCACTAAGCCCTGATGAATCCAAATTTTAAAAGTTTAGAGTAAAAAGTGTTACTTTAAGTTTATCTTTGGGGGATATATACCCCTTTCCAATTCCCTCTTTTTGCTTTA
>NW_026000207.1:3218808-3245406 GCF_001458135.2 Marmota marmota marmota
ATGGATAATGTGTCCTGGGCACTACCCTGATGGTGTTGCTGGGTTCCTCCCTTGCCCCATATATTTGTGGTTGTGGGACCCGGAGCACTGGGCCTCCCAGTCCGTTTTTTGGCAATGGAGCCCGATGCTTTTCTCCACAATATCGTGGGTAAACACCTGGTCCTTGTCCATTTTTTTATAATGGAGTACCCTCTATGGTGGTTTGAGAAAGGCATTCATTAGCCCAATGTCTCCCTTTACGGCATCGTGGGCAAATATCCGGTATTCTACTCCTTTGGTACCTAGTTTTGTTAAACCCTCCTCCTATGGGGCAATTACTTTTAAAATGTTCTGTTTGTTCACAATTGTAGCATGTTTTGGCCTGGCATCTAAAGCATGATGTACTGCAGCTGCCAAGACTTGCCCTTGTTCATTAATGTCTCTACATAATTTAATATATGTGTTTAAATCTTCATGTTTCCATGGTCTAATGACCTCTCTGCAGCAATGATTCGCTTGGTCATAAGCCAGTTGTTTTATTAATGGCATTGCTTGTTCTGTATTCCCAAAAACTCTGGCAGCTGTTTGAATAATCCTATCTACAAATTCAGTGTAAGGTTCATTAGCTCTCTGTATTACCTTAGATAATTGACCTTGTAAATCTCCATGTCCTTGTAAATTCTTCCATGCCCTAACTGCATCTGCAACAATTTGTGCATATATAGCAGGATCATATTCAGTTTGTTGCCGTTGACCCTCATAAGGTCCTTTTTCTAACAACATATCTAGATTTCTTTGAGGGTAACTGGCTGCTGCATTTCGCCTAGCTGTCTCCGTGCAAAATTCCTCATTGGCAACCTTCCATAACAAATATTGTCCTCCATTTAGCACAAATTTACACATGCTAGCCCAATCTGCTGGCGTCATGTCCAAGTTGGTAATGGATTCGACCATGCTTACAGTGAAGGGTGCTTGGGGACCATAGGTTGTTACAGCCTCCTTTAACTGCTTCACTGTTTTGAAATCTAGAACACAGTGAATTTGCTGCCCTCCTGCCTGCTCAAGTACAGGGCATGCTAATCTTTGATGTCCTGTCTCAGGATCCCATGTATCAACTACGGGGGTTGAGGGCCACTCAGCTGTCTCTATAGGTGGAGCTGTTGGTTGAATTACGCCCTCTGGTGATAGAAGTGTGTTAATAGCAGCCTCCTGTTGTAGCTTTTTCCCTAATAGCTGTTTCTCCTCTAAGCTTTCTTCCTTTAAATTTTCTTCCTCTGTCAGACTAGCTTGAGAGACCTTCTCTTTTGCTTGATCTAACATGTTTTCTACCATAGTCTGGACCTCTAACAATTTACTTAATACTCTTTTGGTTTGTTTTTTACTTTTTTCTAATCTACTATAAAGATAACACAACCCAACAAGATAACACAAAACAAAACCGAAACAGAATGGAACAAAAAATCATTGTACCAATTTTCCTGTTTTCTTGAAATGTATTTTCATGGTCTATCTCTATCTCTTCCTCAGGGCCGAACAACTTCAAACCTTGAGCCAACCATTTTTCCCAGTTTGCCTGGGAAAGTTCTAGGGATAGGCAGCTTGAAACAAAAACAAAATAAATCAAAACAAGAACACATTGTTTTTTGAAATGGTCACCCATTCTCTCGCCTTCCCTCAGGGGTGAGAAATTTCACTTACCTCAGAGCATCAGGCATTCCCTGCACTGGCCACCAAATGCTGCAGTCTGGCTGGGCACAAAATCACGAGCCTCTCAAGTAGGAACAAACTTTATTTCCAAAACTCCCGTGAATGCCACGCACCCAGCCTTCTCCCGGGACACACTACACCAACAGGAAATCCCTTCTCCGGAATTCCCTCCTACTGCACTTCCCCAACCAATGGGAACTCTCCGGGAGTCCTGTGAGAGCTCCAAAGTAGCAGGCTGAGGCGGACAGCAGGGGTCTAATCTCCAATTGAATGCACATCTTAACATAATCATTATCATCTCAATGGCTTGCTGGCATCACCTTTCAACCAAAAATGCCATGTGTCATTCCTACTTGGCTATGGCTCTCAGCACTTGGCATATACACAAAAGACTTAAAATTATCATACTAGGATGACACACCATATCAATGTTGATAACAGCTCAATTCACAGTAGCTAAGCTATGACACTAACCCTTAAACAGATAAATGGGTAAAGAAAATGTGGTACATACACACAATGGAATATTACTCAGCCAAAAGAAGAATAAAATTATAGCAGTTACAGATAAATGAATGAAACTGGGACTATCATGGTGAATGAAATAAGCTACTCCCCATAAGCAAAGGCTGAATGTTCTGATATTTCAATGCTAACACACACTTGTGTGTGTGTGTGGAATGGAAGTTCATTGGATTAGACAAAGGGAATGAGGGGAAGGGATGGGGAGTGGGAATAGGAAAGACAGTGGGATGAAACAGACATCACTTCCTATGTTCACATGTGCATACATGGTCAGTGTAACTCCATATCATGTACAACCCCAATTATGTAATCCTAATTAGTACCAGTTGTACTCCATGTCTATATAAAATGCCAAAATATTCACTTTTTATTATATGTAAAAAGAACATATAAAAAAGAAAATAAGTAAAGGGTAACACAAATAAAAAATATAACAAATGCTGATGAGGCTGTGGAGAAGAAGGAACATTTATACATTATTGGTGGCAATATAAATTAGCCAAAACCCAATAGCAAATAGTATGGAGGTTTCTCAAAACACTAAAAATAGAGCTGCCATATGACCCAGAGCTACCACTCTGAAGGACACAGAGGCGATACATGGGCGCCCATGCTTATTGTGACATTCTTCACAATGGCCATGGTGAATGCCCAAGAGATGAGTAGATACAGAAAGTATGTTCTACACACACTATGGGATATTGTTAAACTTGTGGCTAAAAGGCAATGGGATGAGAATAGAAGACACCATTGAAGCAAAATAAGCCACAGAGAGAAAAACTCACAGAAGTGGGACTTTAAAAAAAGACCTGAAAGTAGAATAGTGACTAAGAGTGAGTAGGAAGGAGATTAGGGAGATGAGGAGGGGCATGTAGGAGAGGGGGTGGGCAAGATCAAAGCTTGATACATGAATTAATGGAAGGACCACAGTGAAGCCTACCCACTTATACAAGCAACACTGTTAATAACTATGAGAATAAAGAATCACTTACACACTAAGAAGAATGAAATCATGGCACAGTCCAGTAAATGGGTAGAAATGCAGAACATTCTGCTGAATTAAATGAGCAAGACTCATAAACCAAGCATTCCCCAGGTGTGGAGGCACATGTCGGCAGTTCTAGCAACTTGGGAAGCTGAGGCAAGAGGATCAACAAGTTTAAGACCAGCCTCAGCTAATTAGTGAGGCCCTCAGCAACTGAGTGGGAGTCTGTCTCAAAATGAAAAATAAAAATGGCTGAGGATGTGTCTCAATGGTTAAGTGACCCTGGGTTCAATCCCCAGTAAAATAAAAATAATAAAACAAAAACCAATGAGTCAAATATTTTCTCTCATGTGGAATCTAGAGCCAAAAAAGGGAAAGAAGGTGGGTGGAGTGGATATCACCAAGCTACGGAGGAGATCAGTGGAGCAGAAGACGGAGATGGAAGGGCAGCCGCGGAGGGACAGAGAGGGAAGGCAGTGCAGAGCGACCTGAACAGAACCATGTTCTGTGTGTGTGGATTCACCACAGGAATCAGAGACCACAAGTGAGTGAGGATAAGGCAAGCAGAGTAGGGGGGGCTGGGGCTGGGGAAGAAAAGGGAAAAAGGGAATTGGGGGCTGGAGGGAGAAAAAGAGGGGAAGGGGGTTGGGGTTTGGAATCCGACTACATGCTGGAAGACTTTGTCAAAATGAACCAAAGCGCACTCTAGGTGTAGCCACCTGCTCGCATAAAAATAATGATTTTTAAAATCACTGTGCACTACTTCTGCTTCATTTTTTTCTGTCTCCTCACATCCGTGTTATTTTCCTTGTCTTCTGTGCCTTTCTTTTAAAATATCTGAGAGGGAAACAAGAAGAAGAAACAGAAAGGTGGGCCCTGACCTCTACACCCTCTTGGGAATGATGGTGCTCACATAGGTAGTACCTCTGTCCAGGGAATAGCCATGGTCTCGGCCTTGAAGGAAGTTTTTCAGCCTGCCTAGATGATTTAAAATTCCATAGAGGGGTCCTTCAACTCTAGTAAGCCTGGAAATTTGGCCAGGGACTGTGAGCATCAACCTAGCCAAAAGAATACCAAGGACCAATCTTCATGGGCACCACTTTCAAGTTGAGGGCTGTGTCCATGTTGCCATGATGGTAGACACTGGGCTAATAAGTGCAGATCAGAGATAAATGTGGATGGACAATCTCTCTCTCCTCCCGAGGGAAACAGGCATTGGTGCCTGCTCCATCCCCACTAAACACTGTGGGCACTGCCACTCTATCCAAGGCTGTCATACAATTCAACCAAGCCCTGTATCTTATATTCAGGACTTTGAAATGGTCAAGGCAGGAGGTGCAGGATTGTATCCCTTCCACTGACAGATCTGTATTGACAGAAATGGGGCCCCAGGCTGTAAGTCCTGGTGTATTGCTCTTTGCCCTCTGGCACACTGGAACTTGTATTGGAGTAGGGTAATCCCACCATGAACAGATTTCAAGTAATGTTGGAAGTGATAGAACCAGATTTTACAGGGAAATAAAATTTATGGCTCAGTCTACCAATTCCCTTCTTTAAATACTCCACAAAAATAACACAGCTTAAATTCTGCTCTTGCCTTCTTGATCAGTCAACAGGAAAACTTTTGTCAAGTGAAGCCAGAGTTGATAAAGGTATTGGGACATCAGTTAGGGCACACTGGGCTCAGTTAACTCCACCAAGCAGCCTGTGCAATGGTTTCATTAATGAGGTTCTTGGCATAAAAGTTAGCTAGAAGAGATCAAAATAAAACACACAGACTCAGTTACCTTATTTCTATTGCCAGGTCTGAGACAGCTCCCCTCTCTGGTTCCCTCCTCTAACCGCCCAGCAGGGCAGCAAGGATTACTCAGGGCTAGCAGGAGAGAGAGTGAGTGAACATGCCTGGGAGTAGCCTTTTATTGGGGAACAAGAAATTCAGGGGAGAATTCCATCCAATGAAGGTTGAGGGGGGACTGCACTCCAAGGTCAGGGTCAGTGATTGGGCCCCCAGGGTCAGTGGTCAGTCACACCCCCACACGGACGGGTTCTCTCATCAGGAAAGGGCCGGGAAAGTTCCGACACAGCCAGAACGCCTCAGACCCTTAACGGGAGCAGCCCAGTCACGTGTCAGAATGGCTTCCCACATATTCCCCCTTTCTATTCTTAAAAATGAGGTGGCAGTTCACTCTTTGGAGTTTCTGTATTCTTGTTCCGAAGACTCACCATCCTATAATTACAACACAAAAGAGAATTAACAGCAAAGAGAATAATCCAATAATGTACCAGGCAGAGTGTTTAAGAATATTTCCACGGTTGAATCCATTCAACTACTTTAATATTTTGTTTGCCAAAGAAGAAGGATCTGAAAAATCAGCTCTATTATTTTGAATGTCTTGGATATGGTGATGAAGTTCCAGAATATCCAAGCTATTATTACTATTTTGCCAAATACCTAACAAATGGTTTTTAACCTTCTCCCAATCCCAGAGAGAAGCATTGTACTTGGCAGCTGTAACACAAACATACTTATAATTGGCATGGCATTTAAGTCTTTCCTTAAATTTTAAGGCTGAAAGTTCATTACCTATGTCTATAACAGTCGCCTCTAAGGCGTTTAATTTAGTCTCAATCCTTTCATCAATATTTACTTGATTACGCAGAGCCTTGGAAGTATTTTGAGCTAAATTATTAAGAAATTTTGCATGCTGAATATTTTGAGACAATGTCAGAGACGCAGAGACAGTTGAGGCAATAAAGGAGACTAGCACCAAAACACCAACAATTATAACTCCAATAGCACGTTTAGGTCTTGTTAACTGGGCATGAATTTGCTGCAAGACTTGTAAACCAGTATCAGCATACCATGGCTCTGAAATATTAGCAGGCAATAAAACGAAAGAGGGCTGATGTAGTATCAGCACTCCTTTTCCTCCATTATACCTAGTAATACAATTGGTTAGGTTACATTTATTACAAGTAACAATATATCTGTCATCTATCCATTTAACTTTTACATTTCCAATAATTAAAACATAAGGAGATTGGACACAGGCTCGTAAGCCATAGCAAGATCCCTCTTTACAGTTCTTGCCAACAAATTTTGGTAAAGGTTTGTCTGTAAAATGTAAGAATTCTGAGGCAGCAATTAAACGCCAAACATCTTTTTGAACACCACCTTCACTATAAGTTAAAATATTACTAACAAATCCTGCAGGAGTCATAGCAGAATTTCTTCGTAATTGTCTCTTATCAATTTTTGGAGACCAGTCTAAAATATACCCACTATCTTTAGACACCTTATGTTGTACAGGAAAGGTATTTACACAATCCATCCATCTAGGAAAGGTGCCAATCTCAATTGTAGAACTATTTGGACAGTGGGGTATCCGTGGAGGTTTTGCAGAAATGACTGGCTTGTTATGGGAAAGTCCCATCTTAATTACTGATCTAGTATAAGGTCTTAAGTCCCCATAAATAGAATTATTTGTCAGTCTAGGTCTACCAATCGCTGTCTTTTCTTCGAATGATACTTTCAGACAGCCAGCATGTTTATCGTGTGACCAACACAAAGGTAATTGGGCACTGTAGCCAGAATAATTAAATCTAGTCACATGATTGGGAGTAATATGAGTATCTGTAAATCCTCCCATCATGAATGAGTCATTAGTAAATACTGGAATAGATTCTCCAGTCCACACAGCTGGGTGTACCAGGGGTGGATCTGGGAAATATGTCCAGTAAGTGTCTACTTGATCCCCCTTTACCTGACAGCCCAGCAGGGCAATTACTGTTGCTACCATCATCACTGGGGTCCTGTTCTCTCCTAGGTGTCGAAGTATTCGGGAAGCCTGGGTTGTTAGCTTCTTCACGTCTTCCCATGAAATCAGCTTTTCGGCTGGGTCAATCTGGTCTTTCTTCATCCTTTTCCGATATCTCCTCCTTCTGGATAGGGGCTCCTATTTTGGGGAGTCATAAACCTATTCCCCCCCTTTAATTTTTGTAATTGAAGCTTAATAGATAAATGAGCTCGTTCCACAATGGCTTGGCCTTGGGGGTTATAAGGAATTCCTGTTTTATGATTAATTTTAAACTCTTGGCAAAATTGTTGAAAAGAAGAGCTTACATAAGCTGGAGCATTATCTGTTTTAATCTGCATAGGGCACCCTAAAACAGAAAAAGCTGCTAGGCAATGAGAAATTACATGTTGAGTATTTTCCTTAGTACGTGCTGTGGCAAAAATAAATCTAGAATAAGTGTCCACTATGACATGCACATAACATTGTTTACCAAATTGAGGAATATGAGTTACATCCATTTGCCATATTTGATTTGGTTTTAATCCACGGGGATTTACCCCTGATGGCAGAGATGGAGTGTGAATAACACACTTAGGGCATTGGCTTACAATCTGACGAGCTTGTTCTCTAGTAATATTAAATTTTTTACGTAAGCTAGAAGCATTTTGATGATGCAAGGAATGGGAAGCTAGTGCACAGTCATATGAAGACATCTGTTGACAAAAAGTTACTAATTTATCAATCTTGTCATTACCTGAAACTAAGGGTCCTGGAAGATTAGTATGAGCCCGTATGTGCCCTATGAAACATGGGTACTTTCGCATTAGCACTGTCTTTTGTAAATTATGAAATAACTCAAATAACTCTTGTGATGAAGTATACCCAATAACTGAAGTTTCAATATTTTTAGTAACTCCGACTGCATATAAGCTGTCAGAATAAATATTAATAGGCTCATTTGAAAAGTAATTTAAGGCACAAATCAGAGCTTGAAGCTCTGCTCTTTGGGCAGAAGTATAAGAAGTTTGTATTACCTCTGTGTGAACACGACTATAAAAACCTGCTTTACCTGAGTTAGAACCATCCGTGAACACTGATAAAGCTTCATCTATAGGATGTGCACGTACAATCTTTGGAAAAATAAGTGACGTTAATGATGCAAATTGTATAATCTTATCACGAGGATAATGGCTATCTATCTGGCCAGGAAAATCAGCAAAAGCTATCTGCCATGAGCTAGAAGTTTGAAAAAGCCAATTAGTCTGTTGAATAGAAAATGGAATAATTATGATATCAGGCTCAGATCCAATTAATTGTAAAATCCTAGTTCTACCTTTAATTACTAATTGAGCTATAGAATCATGAAAAGGAATTAATGTTTTTTGAGGGGAGTGGGATAAATAAATCCACTCAATAACTCCTAATCTTTGCCATATGGCTCCTGTTGGGGTATGCTCAGTTGGAAATATTAATAAATACACTATTTCTTTAGGATCAACTCTAGTAAGCTGTGCATTTTTAATTGCATGTTCAACTCTCCTTAAAGCCATTCTAGCCTCTAAGGTTAGCTGACGTGGAGAGGTTGGAGAGGGATTTCCTTGTAATATCTGAAATAGAGGACTTAACTCAGAAGTAGTTAGTTTTAAGGATGGCTTCAGCCAATTAATATCTCTTAAAAGCCTTGAAAATCATTAGGGGTTTGTACGGAAACTGCTTGTTTCGCTCCGGTAAAATTAAAGATGGCGGCCCCCATGGTCGGCGCGATGACGTCACATTGCGCAACCACCTACTTCCTCATTCTCGGCACGGGGGCAGGCCAACCAGAAGTTTGTGTTCCGGCCAGGAGGAAATGATGACAAGAAGGCGGGCTGATTCACGCCATCTTGACTCGCCACGTGGGGTTGAGTCCTGCAATATCTATTATCACCAGTAGATGGAGCTCTGAACTTAAAATTGCGCATGCGACACTCCCGCGCAAAATGATTATTTCTCCCTCAAATGTAACATTTTCCGCGGGGTTTTCGTACTAAATCCTGTGGTTTCAAAGTTTCTTTTATTGCTGCAGCTAGGGCTACTGTTTGTAAATGAGTAGAGTCTATGTCAGAACATAAGCGAATAAACTCGGAAACTGTCCCTTTTTTACAGTGCGGTCTAAGAACATCTTGACAATACTTATTTGCATTTTCGAATGCCAATTGCCTAACAATGAACTCACTCGCTCCCGAGTCCCCGATTGACCTGTTTGCAGCCTGGTACAATCGGGCTACGAAATCTGAGTAAGGTTCACCCACACCTTGCCTGATCTTGGTAAGAACTAAATTGGATTGGTCCTTGGAGACGATCTGTCTCCAAGCACGTTTTGCACAATCAGTTATTTGATTGTATACTACAAAATCATTATTTAACTGTCTTTCTATATCAGCGAAATCACCGGTCCCTAGAAACATTTCTACTGGTGTTTCTATATCCTGTCTTTTGTTCTTTTCTGCCTGTTCAGTACAAAAATCAGTCCAATAAGTTCGCCAGAGCAAGAAATCTCCCCCACTCAGGCAAGATCTGGCTAAAGAAATCCAATCGCTAGGAGGAAGGGGTTGTGAGCAAATATTTTCTATCAGGCTCTGTACAAAAGGCGAATTTGGACCATACGTCTCACATGCACTTTTTAGTTCCTTAATGGTTTAAAATGGGATTACAGCATGAACTCTAACCCTCTGATCTTGCTCATTAACTTGCTCAAAAACTGGAAAAAGGTGAAAACCGCTAGTATCCTCCCCATCTTCCTGTGCTTTCTTAATACCTCTCTGGAACGGGGTAAGAAAAGTCATTGTTAATCCAGCGTACCTGTTAAATTTTGTCCTTTTAGCAGGTACCGGCCGAATTCGAATAGCCTGGGCAGGTGGTGTTAAACGCAGCCTGTTAAGATTTCTCTGTAAGTCCTGAATTTCAACGTCTGATTCTTCTCCCTCAGACGGTGAGTCCTGGTCAGACTCTGCACTATCGCCATTTTGAATTTGGGTTTCTAAACCACGTGGCAGAGAAGAACTCTGAGCCCCTCTAGGAATCTCTTCCGGATTTTCCTCTGCAGGAAGATCCTCTACCTCTTCCGGAGGGCTTTCTAAGATCTCGGAGGTTTGTCCTCTATGATATCCATCCCTAGAATCTCCCTGCGGGCTAGTCTGGTCTTGCAAGTTTAAGGTCACATTTCTAACTTTTGATTTGGCCCCTAGAGTCTTTGTTTTTAAACGGCTTAAGGGAAAAGGAATTAACTTAGCCTCAGGCGGATTTTCCATTTGAATAGACTTAATAGCCCTCTGCAAGCCTTTTAACAGGTCTTCAGGGGGCCACGAACTTTGACCCATATACTCAAAAAGACAAACTTCTAGAGCCATCCAAGTTTTCTGAATACTTTCTATGCCTCCAGGTAGTTCATTAGAAAAATAAACCTTTTGTAACTTTCTTCCTAATTTCTCCCAAGTAGATAAATTTGGAGACTCTTGTTCACAAAACCAAGGACAATATTCGCCTACAATCTTTAAGAATTGTAATAACTGAGCTTTCTTTATCTGTTTTCCTTTCTGATTAATTATACTGTCTAAAATAGTCAGATACATTTCCTTATCCGTAGAAGTTGAATTTCCCATTTTAATTAATTTAACGTCTCTTTCCTTCAATATCTCCAGGTACTTTTGTGACTCTAAATTGTCACCACTTCCTTTATCTTTATCTTTATCTTTATAGTGCGCTCCCACTCAATCTAGCTAATCTAGAATGCCCCCCTCATGGGCACCAATTCCACCATGTGGCCTGTGCAATGGTTTCATTAATGAGGTTCTTGGCATAAAAGTTAGCTAGAAGAGATCAAAATAAAACACACAGACTCAGTTACCTTATTTCTATTGCCAGGTCTGAGACAGCTCCCCTCTCTGGTTCCCTCCTCTAACCGCCCAGCAGGGCAGCAAGGATTACTCAGGGCTAGCAGGAGAGAGAGTGAGTGAACATGCCTGGGAGTAGCCTTTTATTGGGGAACAAGAAATTCAGGGGAGAATTCCATCCAATGAAGGTTGAGGGGGGACTGCACTCCAAGGTCAGGGTCAGTGATTGGGCCCCCAGGGTCAGTGGTCAGTCACACCCCCACACGGACGGGTTCTCTCATCAGGAAAGGGTCGGGAAAGTTCCGACACAGCCAGAACGCCTCAGACCCTTAACGGGAGCTGCCCAGTCACATGTCAGAATGGCTTCCCACAGTTAACTAGAGAAGAACATCTTCAATTGTAACTTTTATAAAAGGAAAGATTATTTCAAGGAGTTACATACACTGAGGCAGATGTGTTATGTCTATAATACATTCTTATGTCTATAAACATTGGCTGAAAGATTGGTCTTTACACAGGGACTTCCACTGGCTTGAAAGGTGTAGGTCATATTTCTAAGGCTGAACAGAGTGACCAGTATTTTCAATGTCAAGACTTAGAAGGTAATAAGTGACTTTTCAAACCTTATGTCCTTAAGAGTTTGCCAATATATTAATGGGACCATTGTGTACTAAGCAGTATGGGGGTCTTATTGATGAGTCCAACTTCAGTGTTTACTTCCCACATTCTTACTGAAAGATTGATTCCCACAAAGGGGTTGGGAAGAAACCAACAAGAAAGGCATGGATCCTGGTATACACCTGATCAACTTTTTCAGTATGGGCCTCGGTCTCTTCTCCCACACAGAAGGCAGTAGAAAACAGTAATTGACTGTCAGATGACCATGTCTGGCTTAATCAATGGCTCCTCACTGCTGAAAAGCTTCAGGTGGCTCATATGATTGTCCAAGGACAACATCAAGCTGGTTATACTGAACATGCTTTTGTACTTGTACTCCATGGAATAACCCCACTTTTGTAATTAAGAAAAAATCTGGCAATTGGAGGCTGTTACAGGATCTCTGAGCAACTAATTGGACAGTGAAATTGGTTTATATCCTGGGATTTCATCTCCTACAGCTATGCCCTTTCATTATCTTTTAAAAATAACTGACCTAAAGGATTGTGGTTGCACTATATCCTTACATCTAGCTGATTGTTAGCACTTTGCACTTAGTGTCCCAGTCATTAGTTTCAAGGAGCCAGTTAGGAGATATGGTTTTACCACAGGAAATGTCCAATAGTTCTACCTTATGTCAGGCTTTTGTAGCTTGAGCAATTCCTGCCATGCAGAAGCCACATCCTTATGCACATATTATTCACGACATTGATGACATACTTTTGTCCCATTCATAATTCATAACATTTTAAATACTTTTTGCCCACTTGGAAACCCCTCTTATCACAGTGGGCTTGTGATCAGCACTGTATGAATTCAAAAAGCCTCTCCTTTTCAGCATTGGGGCAGCTGAATTGAAGGATGGAGGATTCATCCATAAAACACGCAAATTTGAACGGATGTCTTACATTCCCACAATGATTTTCAGAAGTTACTTGGAGATAATTACTGGTTATGCTCCACCTTATGATTATTCACTCTAGCTCAGCCCCTTATTTGACATCTTATGTGAAGATACCTCTCTGGCCCATTGACAGCTCACTAGCAGGAAGGGCTGCATTAGTTTAGATTGAAATTGGCCTCAAGACTGCACAACTTAATACATTTAATTGACAGGAGCCGATACATGGGCAGATAATTCCTTCTCCTCATATGCCCCACAGCAGCCACATGACAGTCTTTAGGAGGTATCAAATGACTCCAAGTTGTTCACTTCCCTTCAAAATCTTTGACTCCATTTCATGATCTTATTGGTGAGCTTCTTATTAAAGGCAGAAGTCGAGTCATAAAATTGGTGGGAGCTGAGCCTTCTGTCATTGTGGTTCCCTTTTCAGTTCAACAACAGTGCTGACTCAGGAAATCCTCACATGCTTGGTGAGTGAGTTTTGCTAATTTTTCTGTTTGCCAAGGTCCTAATTGTGTAGGACATACTCCAGTTTGACCTACTGGTGTTAATCCTCATGGTTATCCACCAAACCAACCATGACAGATGGATTATCACACCCCTAAATTTGGCAAACAGTGTTCCATCCATGTTATTATCAACACTTGTTCTTGCTTCATTTTTACGGAGAAAATACACATGAAGTCATTTCCAATATTTGGTTACTTTTGCAATGTTGAGATGTCCTCTACATATTAAAACAGAATGGTCCAGCTTATATAGATCCTCTTTTTGACACATTTGTGATCAATATCATATTCATTTCCAAACAGATATTCTTTATAACTCTCAAGGTCAGGCAATTGTATAGCAGGTTCAATTATCAGTTAAGTGCAAACAATACGTGGGAATTATAGAACCCCTCAAATTTGTTTGAATTATGCAGTTTGTTTTTATTTTTGTTTAATTGTGGTGCCTATGGTTGTACTGCAGGTGAATGAAACATGACTCTCAATGCCATAGGCCAGGCAGGTCTGTTTGTTAGAGAAAATTACAAACAGGACAACAGATCATGGACCAGATCCCATGATAATGTGGTAGAGGCCATTCTTGTGTCGTTCCATAAGGAGATGAACCTACAATTTGGGTACTTGAGTTCTTCATAATCACCATGGATAATCTCAAGGTGCAGTTCAAATGACTGAAGCTCACTACTGAGATACTGATTCAATCTGCACTGAAAGCAAGATGTGAGGACGAAACAGAGGACAACTCAGCAGACCCACAATGTCAAACTACCAACATGGAAACAACTGAAGAACCTGATGCATGAGGCTGAGCACATGGTTCACCACCAGGAGGCATTGATCTCCAGCCACCATGTGTAAGGCTAGTCTTGCTTTATTGAGCTGTCAGGATGCTGAATTTTCTGAGGAGAAATCCAAAATTTCCAAATAATACCAGACCATTCACACATAAAAAATACAAAAGGGGGAGATGTGGAGAGCCATGACTTGGATAGTGGTCTTTGATTGTCTCAGAACTGTGGCTGTGCTTTGCTATGGGACCTTTCTGTGCAAAGGTGAAGGACAAGATTGCACAGGAGCTGTGGTAGCTAATGCCCTATACGAGCAAGTTCTGTGCTAACATACCAAACATTATCAGTATTGACCTTGAGCTCAGACACCAGCTGCCATGAATAGAGAATTTTAAGCATAGCAATAAAACCACAATATCTATCAAGGACTGCAAACTCCAAGCTTGCCTGGTTTGCAGAAACTCTGGACAATTGGCTTCTAGAGCACAGTAGAATAATAACAGCACTGCAGTGCAATAATAATTCTATCACTGCAACAGTAGGATAGCTATAAAAATGTTTCTCTGTACTTTTTTAGTGCACAAAGAAAAATGCACCTATAGTTTTAACTTCCTGGATATGAAATCCTACATATCAAACGTACAGTGCTAATTTGAGGTCACCATTCCTCCATCAGTGGTCAGTGTCCCACCTGATCCCAGAGTTCTCTAAATGTTTGTGCGTGTTTCTTAATCCCCAATCACCTCTCTCCCAATTTAAGGGTTCAGCTGTGTAGTTCGCAGCCATGCCCAACTGATAGTTCTTAAACTTTTGATTCCTTAATGATAATGTAATTGTTTGTGGATAAAACTTTGATTTGCTCCTCTTCACATCTTCTCTTTGTCACTTCAGGTGAACATGAGCAAACATCCAAGTCCAAAGCCCTTACTTTCATCTGTTCAATGAACAGTGAGCTATTTCCTCACAGACTCATTCATCTCATGCCTTCCTCCAGTACACATTCAACTAACAGGCTACCTTGTTGACTTTTGGAAAGGGCAAATCTTAAGACTTGTGATGTTTTGTTTCTTTGTTGCTTATGATGGATGCTGAGAGAATTGAAGCTTTCTGTAAGAAGACATATTACTTACGTACATTGTTGTGGTTATAAGCTGGATCCATGAGATAAGTAGCCAATTATCTCACCCACATATAAAGTAAGAGCAAGACCTCTCACATCTTGGATGTGTTAATGAATTCATTGTGTGACCGGGAGGACTAAAATGAGCAATATGAATCTGCATTACAATATGAATCTTTCTCTCATGGAAAGCAAAGCAAAAGAATGAAATAACTCAGAGCTGATGTGATACCTTGAGTTAGTCAGAAGCACTTCATCATTATGTGCATGCAATCAGAGTAGTAAACAGGCTGCTGAAAAGTAAAAGGTGATGTGCCTTGTTGCTGCTGTTCTTGGTAGCAGGAAGTTTTTCACTCCATCTGCACCCTAATCCCTCTCTCCACATACATACATATCTACAGCTCCATAGAAAATGTTGAATCTGCTTGAGATGTTTGGGGTGTGGGTGAAAGTACATTTTTATTTATTTTATTTATTTTTTAAAGAGAGAGAATTTTTTAATATTTATTTTTTAGTTTTCGGTGGACACAACATCTTTGTTTGTATGTGGTGCTGAGGATCGAACCCAGGCTGCACACATGCCAGGCGAGCGAGCTACTGCTTTAGCCACATCCCCAGCCCTAAAATACATTTTAATACTGTTGTTGCACACCAGGGCCCACATCCCCATCTGAAATAGTTCCCTGCATTCAGATGACAGTAGGAGCAAGCATGGAGAGAGTATTGGTCTGGGAGAGGAGCAGGTAGAGAATCTTTAGTGAGGAATTCCACTGGCATGCTCTCCTAAGGGGGTTTAACTCTTTATCCCACATTCCTCCTACCTCTCCTCTCCAACATCTGGTAGGTATTTTGTGCTCTTCTTGTTTTAAAGCCAGAAGCCAGGCTCACTCTTCTTGAGAGGAGAAAGCTGATGAAATGGAACATGATAGAGAATCCCGTTTTTTTTTTGTTGTTGTTTTTAATTTTTATTGTTGGTTGTTCAAAACATTACATAGTTCTTGACATATCATATTTTACATATTTGATTCAAGTGGGTTATGAACTCCCATATTTACCCCGTATACAGATTGCAGAATCACATCAGTTACACATCCATCTTTTTACATACTGTCATACTAGTGTCTGTTGTATTCTGCTGCCTTTCCTATCCTCTACTATCCCCCCTCCCCTCCCATCTTCTCTCTCTACCCCATTTACTGTAATTCATTTCTCCCCCTTGTTTTTTAACCTTTCCCCTCACTTCCTCTTGTATGTAATTTTGTATAACAATGAGGGTCTCCTTCCATTTCCATGCAATTCCCCTTCTCTCCCCCTTTCCCTCCCACCTCTCATCCCTGCCAATCTGCCAATTTCTCTGCCACATGTCTTTCTTTTCCCTAAGAACACCTCGCTGACCTGAGTGGCAGCCCAGGTAACAGGCAGTTGGTGGGACTCAAAATTAGCTCTTTTATTAAGTGTTCTTTCCCATCTTTTACCTGGCTCTTCTGGGAAAAAATATCTAAATAAATTCATGGTAACACAAAAATGTAGGTAAATCATAGTTCTGAATGAGACACAGAAATGCTACGAAAGTAGAGGGCAAGAAACAATCCAAGAGCTAAAAGTGAACAATTTAAATCGAAGAGATTTGGGGAAAGGAAGAGCATTAATAACCTTTAACTTTCTGAATCAACCCTTGTGAGACCCAAGGAAGTGTGAAAGATTCATATTGGTGTGAGTCATGATGGTATCAATTAAATCTGATGCTAAATTAGAACTCTAGGTTCATATCCTTTTGGTTGTCACATAACCCTTCACAATCCTATGGAACAATTTGTTTCTGTGTCATGTAACTGTGGGATTCTAGTGATGAGTGCATAGGCTCTGCCAAGCTGAATGAAGCTTGGCAGTTGCTTCACCTGATGGAAAGCATTCCTTTTTTCTGAGGAAACAGCACTCATGGCTGGACTTGAGCTGGATAGACACTGCAACACTGATTACATGTTCTGCTTCTTGAATGAATCTGAGGTGCTCCTCTTTCTTAAAACACAGATTTGAATCTATTCATGCCTATATTGTTAAGTCAGAGACACAAGTCTCAAAAGGGACATAGCCCATCCCCCACCATAGTCTTGCTTCTTCATCTTCCCATGTTCAGAGATCCATTCTATTGATGCAGGGAGATCCCTGAAATGGGCTTCAAAAAAAAAAAAAAAACCCACAGCATTTTTTTACTTCTGCAGAAGCTGTTGTCAGGGAGAGGTCCTAGTGAGGACCTATGGTGTCTTTGCCTATAAATCTGTCTGAGTGTTGGAGCAGTTCAGAAGTAAGTCTATAGCCCTGATGGTAGCCTACGTGGGCATCATGTCTCTTAGGGAGTAGAGAACCAGGGCTAGCATTCACCAGTCACCTTGTGCTGTTGGACTCTCAAGGTTACAACCTGGGTTGCAATGTGGAGCACCCTGGGCTAGTGTAGCACTGGTCACGTGAGGAGGATCCTGCAACAGCATCAGGGAGATGCTACCTATGTGACGGCCATTAGGTTGTGGGGCTGTGAGAAACTTTCTTTACTGAAGAGAGTACCACTAACCATGACCACTTGTTGATCCTGCAAATACAAATATTTTTCATTTTGAATTCCTGAACATGGTACACAGATAAGTTTTTAAAATTTATCTCAAATTGTGTAACACTCACAAACTCCACTGACCACGCATGCCAGGTGAGCGTGCTACCACTTGAGCCACATCCCCAGCCCAACCAAAAATTGTATATCCAGAAAAACTAAGCTTCAGATTTGATGATGAAATAAACAGCTTCATCTCTGTATAAGTGATTTGAAGAAATCTTTTCCTCTTATTTGAGTTTTACATGAGAGAAACAATTTTAATATGAGACAAAAGATTCCACTGTATTGTCCTGTAATGAGGGTACAGCCTCTAAAATCACTTTTGTTTCCAAAAGACTGAAACAATTTGGCAATGTTTAATGTTGGTGCAAAATAAAGTTCATTAATTGAAATTCATGTTAAAATTAAAAACACGTTACACTTTATTAATCAAAAAAGTTATAGTTTGATTTTAAATAAAGGTTTGTAAAGTCCATCACATGATGCCTCATGAAATATCACCTCACCAGCAATGAGGAAGCATCAATTTTCTTCTGCCATAGTGATGTTGCACTTCTTCATTGTCCCTTAAAAAAGGCCACCATGGTATGAAATATCAAGATGAAATATACTTAAAAACATTTCCCTCCAGTACTTTCAAATTTCCACGGTTACTGGTAAAGATATTGAAAATTCTCCTCACACCCAATAATATGGCATACTTGAATCATACCTCACTCTGAATATTTACCAATATTTTCATGCACTGGTGAGTTGTCTTCTCCTTAAGGCTTGGTTGATGATATGTTTCATTTCACTAATTCTGATATTCTTTTCTCAGTTTTATGCTGAAGAATGATGCTCTGAATTCCAACTGCATATTGGCATACATTCAGTTGCAATTCAAACACAAAGCATGCTTACCTAGGCATGTTCCAGATGTATGTTACACTTTACCTTAATCAGTAGTGAAAATGAATATTAATGGTGCCTCTATACTATGCAAAATTCTCTTTAAAATGCAGCAAATTGACCTTGAGATTTTATGTTATTATGTGGAAATAAGTTGTAGTCAGAACTGATTTGAGGGTGAAATTAATGTCTATTACTTATATTTTTAAGTAGAAGAATTGTCCAGAGAAAAATGGATCTATTTGATATAAACATATAGACAAAAAGATTATATCTTTGTTCGTTTGAAAAACACAAAAACCATGCAACTGTTGACTTTGCATTCATCTGTATAATACTCTAGATTAGAATATGGCATAAAGTTGACAGTGCCTTAGTCATCTCTAGCATGAAAATTTGCATTGCTATTGTAGTTTTCTGCTTGTTGAAATAGACCCACAGATTTATTCTATGTAAAAACGTTATTTTCCCTGTGTAACTTCTTGTGATCTCTACTGTGGATATTTTGCTAAAGCCTTTCCTCCTACATTTCCTGTATGAAGATAGGTGGCATAATTTCTGTAATTTGCATAAGGTGGATAATGTATTTAAATTTTTTTCACATATTTTATGTTTACAATCTTTCTCATCAGTAGGAATTGTCTGATATAATATAAAATGTGAGCATTTATTAAAGAATTTTTCACATTTTTTGATATCAAAGAATGTGTTTCCAGTTTATATTCTTTGATGATCACTCAAGTGAGAACTGTGGTGAAATGTTTTGCCACATTCTTCAACTAGTGTTTTTTCTTTTTTAAAAAAAATTTTCAGTATGGATCCTCTGATGTACAACAGGAAGTAAGGAATGATTAAATGCCTTTGCACAATGTTCACATTTGTAGAGTTTCTACACAGTGTGGATATTCTGATTCCTATGAGATCCTGAGTCAGAATGAAGGTTTTGTTACAATCTTTACAATTCTAGGGTTTCTCTCCAGTATGGATTCTTTGATGAATACCAAGCTGTGACTATCGAATAAAAGATTTTCCACACTCTTGGCATTTGTAATGTTTCTCTCTAGTGTGGATTCTCTGATGCACAGCAAGATTTGAGGAACGAGCAAAAGTCTTTCCACAACTTTCACATTTGTAAGATTTCTCTCCTGAATGTATTCTCTTATGCACATTTAAGGTTGAGGAAAGAATGAAAGCTTTGCCAAACTCATTACATTTGTGAGGTTTCTCTCCAGAATGGATTTTCTTATGAATAGTAAGCTGTGAAGAATGAATAAAAGCTTTTCCACACTCTTGGCATTTGTAATGTTTCTCTCCAGTGTGGATCCTCTGATGTTTTCTAAAACCTGAGGAAGAAATGAAGGTTTTCCCACAATCTTTACAATTATAGGGTTTCTCTCCGGTATGGATTCTCTGATGCACAGCAAGATACGATGAGCTAGAAAAAGCCTTTCCACAACTTTCACATTTGTAGGATTTCTCTCCTGTATGTATTCTCTTATGCATAATTAAGTTTGAGGAACAAGTGAAAGCTTTGCCACACTCATTACATCTGTGAGGTTTCTCTCCAGTGTGGATTCTCTGATGCACAGCAAGATTTGAGGAATGAGCAAAAGCCTTTCCACAACTTTCACATTTGTAGGATTTCTCTCCTGTATGTGTTCTCGTATGCACATTTAAATGTGAGGAACAAATGAAAGCTTTGCCACACTCATTACATCTGTGAGGTTTCTCTCCAGTATGGATTCTCTGATGCACAGCAAGATATGATGAACAAGTAAAAGCCTTTCCACAACTTTCACATTTGTAGGATTTCTCTCCTGTATGTATTCTCTTATGTACATTTAACTTATAGGAAGAAATGAAAGCTTTGCCACAGTCATTACATTTGTGAAGTTTCTCTCCAGTATGAATTCTCTTATGAATAGTAAGCTGTGAAGAATGAATAAAGGCTTTTCCACACTCTTGGCAATTGTAATTTTTCTCTCCAGTGTGGATTCTCTGATGCTTATTAAAACCTGAGGAAGAAATGAAGGTTTTCCCACAATCTTTACAATTATACGGTTTCTCTCCAGTATGGATTCTCTGATGTACAGCAAGAGATGAGGAATGAGCAAAAGCCTTTCCACAACTTTCACATTTGTAGGATTTCTCTCCTGTATGCATCCTCTTATGAATATTTAAGTGTGAGGAACAAATGTAGGCTTTGCCACAATCTTTACATTTGTATGGTTTTTCTCCAGTATGGATTATCTGATGAATAACAAGGCTTGAGGTACATTTAAAGGTCTTTGCACAATGTTTACATTTGTGTGGTTTCTCTCCAGTATGGAGTAGCTGAGGATGAACAAGTTGTGTGGAACACATATATGCTTTCCCACTTTCTTCAGAATTGTAATATTTCCCTCCTGTGTGGATTTTCTGATGACAAAGCAGTTCTGAGGAAGAAATGTAGGTTTTGCCACATTCTTTACAATTGTAGGTTTTCTCTCCTGCATGGATACTCTTATGCACCCCTTGATGTGAGGAACTACTAAAGAAAGTTTTACAATCTTCTATTTCATGAAGTTTCTCTTCATTCTGGATGTTTTGCTGTTGTCCAAGATTTAAACATGGTGGAAGTGATTCATCACATTCCTTGATTTTCCATGGATCTTCTTGGGTGCATATTGTATTAGGTCCAATTTGGTTTGATGACTCATCAGGGCTTTCCCTGTATTTTTCACCTGTATGTGTGTTGGTCTTTTCCGTGGTATTGATTTTCTCATGCTCTGTACACACTGAGAACTGATTAAGTAGTTCACTGTATTTCTTACATTCATAAGATCTGTCTTTCCTCTGGACATTAGGATGGGTAAGAGCTTTTGGCCACTCATTGATGACTTTTGCCCATTTCTCCCACTTGTCATGGTTATGTGTAAAAGGAGATGTCTGTGTGTTAGGTGGATCTGATCCCTGGTTAGGGTCTTCCCATGATTCCTTGTGCTCATGGCTCTCCTGTCCCACAGAACCTCCCTCCAATTTACTTAGGTTACATCGATCAGCAAATACCACACCAGTTTCATCATTGATGCAAATTTTCTCATAATTACCAATGTGTTCTCTTTCCTTAAGCAACACTGTGTTGACATTGGCCATCTGAATTTTATCCAAACTGTAGACATTGGAACAGAACTGAAGGAAGTCTTGATGCAGAAATAGTGAACTTTTGATGAATGAATTATCACTCAAATCCCATTGAGGTATTTTTTTCATATTTTGGAATCTCTTGTCTCCAGCAATATTTGAATGACAATTCAAGCCAAATCCACAATGTTTCAAATGATGTTTTGCATCATGATCTACATTTCCTTGCTGATTTTCTAAGTTGTTTTTCTCAGTGAAGGAATGTTTCATAAGTGGATCTACACATTTACTCCAAGAAGCAACTGAATCAACATGAATTCCTGACACAAAGTCATTACTTTGACCAGATTCTCGATGTGCATCTTCTCTCCCAGTCCTCTCAGAGAATGCCACTGCACAGTGATAAAGTCCATGACATTCTGGCTCCCCTTTACAGTTTCTCCTAATTTCATGTTTAATGAATTGTATATTCTCAAGATTCTTAATTTCATATCTTCTATTTATCACTTGTTGAAATGAACCTTGTGTATTCTCCTCTGGTAACCATCCAGTAGTTTGCAGGGGAGACATAAATGAAAGAAACGAAAGTTAGAATTTATCCTTCTTACTGGATTCACCTGAACATACCAATGCAATGTGTAAAATTCTATCAACCTGAGAATACCAGGAAGATGAAAAAATAAAAACCTTGACTGCATCCTTCCTCCATAAATATATAATCTTAAAATGTATGCATTGAACATATTGGCTTACTGCATACTCTAGAAATTGTATTTTCAAGGCTGTGGGTGACATCAGTTCTAACAAGCCACAAAAAGAGGGAAGGAGAGTTGTGTCTATTTCTCCACCACAGATACTTACCCTAAAAATTAGCAGAATACAATGAAGAGAGAATTCAAAAAAAAAAAAATGGATCTAATTTCTTTCTTCCTTGGGTGCTTTCTGAAAAATCTGTCCCTGACATCACGTGCCAAAAGAATGGGTTTATTTTGGAAGATGACTTGAGTTAGATCAGACATGAGAAAACGATTGTAAAAGGAACAGAAAGAATTCCATTGGGAGAAGTTGATTCAGACAAAATGAGAAAGAAAGGTAGATCAGCAATAGGCATCCAGGAAAAGGGTCTCAGAGAAGAAATGAAGAAAGAGGATTGAAAAATCGAGCTCCTGAAGCTGCTGTTTATCAGCACAATGACAGCACCCTTACCAGGTCCTAGGAATAACCAACCCTACAATGTACATTCTCTTGGGCCAATAGACCCTCTGTTTTTACCTTTTGTCAATGTAATTTAGAAATCACTTTTCTACAGACTTGTGGAAGGAGGCAAATTAGAGGTGATGTTCCCCTTTCTGAATTCCATACTTAATCAATCATCTATAAGGAAAGATCAAGCTTACAAAAACCTATAAATAAAAGACACCTATTGAAAATCATCTCCTGGGAATGCTCCCACATTGTAAGCTTTTATTCTCTCTCTTTTTTTTCTTTTCTTGTTACATTTATTTTTCCTCTTCCTTTCTTTCCTTAATTAAGTACTATTACTATGCTCTCACCCTGTGACTATGGATTTTATTCTTCAAATTTACAAGAAAAAGAACCCATTTGCCATACAAACTCTTTTACAATATGGATATACTCCTTTGTAAATGAAAAATTACAGACACAAATATTTTAATGAGACATCTTGAGATCAGGATATAAAGTTTCAAAAGTCCCTACTGGTTTTGATTGGTGTCATTTTCCTGTGGATGAAGGAATTTTCTAGATTATAACAGATATATTTTTGGTTAACTAATTGTTTTCCAATTGGCACATAAGACTATATCCACTTTCCATGTGTAGATTGATTTTTCAAAAGCAAAAGGAACTTGTGCAGTGATGAATCTATTTAATTATTATATATATCCCATGATAATATTTGCATAGCATTTTTTGATAGAATGTTTCAGATTAATTATGTTATTATTTTTCAAGTTGAAAACATATTGATAGCTCTGGGAAAATAACTGTCTTCATCTTATTCCTACTTTGAGAGATTTCACAGAAAGAATATAAAATGGTATCATCAAACTATCAAACCCAATAGGCTTTGCCACTAATGTATTCTAAAATGACATGACAGCACTATTATTACATTCCACATAAATTTGAGATCTTGAGATATTTTCTTATTTCTGCCTTTTCTGTTCTCTAAGCATTATACCCTTTTAGTCTGTCCATGTTACAATAAATGATAAAATTCACTTTTTTATAATGGCATATCATTTCATTCTATGTGCTTCAGTCTCTCTCTCTCTCTCTCTCTCTCTCTCTCCATTTCCTATTTATCATACATACTTACAAATAAAATTTTAATATTTCACATTGTGAATAATCATTCAGCAAGCATTGGAGTGCAGATATCTCTTCTACATTCTGAATTCATTCCTAGTTGGTAAACTCAGTTCTGGTTTTACTCATCACTACAGTAGATGTGTTGTTCATTTTTGAAGAACTGTTCTACTATTAAATGTATAAATAAAATCTCCAGATGTGTTTTTCAAATGCCTAAAGTTCTAAATACATAACAAAAACATTCAAAGAATATGGTGAAAATTGCCAAATGGTGGCAACTAAATAAATTTCCTGACTTAAATTCTAATGAATTGGTGATTGGTGAGATATGTGAACAATGTAAAATAGACATCTAAGTGATCCTCGTAGTGCCAAACAAACAAAGAGAAAAACATGAAATCAACTAAAAAAAATACAAAAATAGAGTAATGTTCATGCTGAAGAATGCAACTAGAAATAAAGTTGAGAAATTCGTAAATACAGAATGAAACTATATTATAATCCAAGAACTCAATTCATTCAAACTAGAATAAAAATATGAAATCATGTTTCACAAATTAAGCTATCCACATTCTTGAAAATATAGCACTGTATTTCATTTTTATATACAAGTATAATGCATAAATAAATAAATAAATAAAGTTAATAAATAAATAAATAACCAAATAGGTTCCTTAATTAAGGAAAGACCACAAAAGAAGCAGATAGGGATCAGGAAATGGAGGATGGAAGGGATGGAAATTATTTGCAACTGAAATGGGAAAACATGCTTAAGGATACTTATGCATATAATCTAGAGTGGTACAACCCACACATTACAAAATACACACCCGGGAGCCCACAGTAGCTTTGACAGATCAGAACTTTACTTCAGGAGGACACACAAAACAGCACCCCATAACAGGAAGTAATCTGACTGCTAACTCACAGATAATCAGGGACCATTTTCCCTGAACCAGCAGAAACATAGTAGGTATCTGAACACACCAAAGATTAGACTGACTTTCCAAGAATTATATCAGTCTTGACCTGGTATGATCAATAACTCCACACCCAAAGAAACAGAGATAAACCAAGTAATGTTCCAAACCAAGAGAATGAAATGGAAAATCATATACAGCAGGCTTCCAGGACCCCAAATATACAAAATTTCAAAAGACACACAAATAATCACAATGTCATAAAAATGATTAACATGCAGACTGACAATAACATTTTCAAGGCTCCCTGACAAAAGCAACACATACCATTTAGAGGGAAACCCATCTGATTTCTCAACGTAAACCCTCAATGCTAGGAGGTCTTGCAATTATATATACCAATATCTAGAAGACCACAGGACACATCCTTGTAATCCTAGTGGATCAGGAGTCTGAAGCAGGAAGATCATGAGTTCAAAGCAGCATCAGCAAAAGTAAGGCCCTAAGAAACTCATTGAGGCCCTGTCTCTCAATAAAATACAAAATAGGGCTGGGATTCCAGTTCACTGTTCAGGCACCACTGGGATCAAAACCTAGTACCCACCACTCAATAGAACCCAATATCTGAAAGAAAATGGAGGCCAGCAAAGAACACTGTGACCAGCAAAATTAAGATTCAGAATAGAGATAAATTAAAATTATTCCACAATAAACAAAAGTTAAAAGAATTCACCACTAGAAATCCTGAAGTACAAATCAGAGTCAATACTGCATTTCATAAAGAAGAAGTAAAAAATAAGTTAAATCCAGCAAAGAGAGAAATTACCCTAAAAAAATATACCTGATCAACATAGATGCACACATTCTCAATAAAATTCTAGCAAATGGCATACAAAAACATATTCAAAACACAGTGCACCATGCTCAAGAATAGTTCATTCAAGGGATGCCAAGATGTATCAACATGTCGAAATCAATCAATGCAATTCTTCCAATAAATAGACTTAAATACAAGAATCATATTGATACCGCTGTTGACCGGTGACGAGTCCTTGCTTCCCCAATGTTGAAGAATAACACCAAAGAAGCACGCCGAGGCAAGGTCAGAGTAGAAATTAGAAGTTTATTAAAGGACAGCAGAAAAGACTTCTCCCGGAGGAAGAAGGGGACCCAAGAGGTGGAATCCGTGGAAGGGATGTTGTCTCCCCTTTTTATAGTTCTTTCAGTGATGGAATGTAGGCAGGAAGGCCCAAGGGGTGGGACACAGGTGGGCCAAAGAAGTAATCTGGTCAGGAAGGACTTCTGAGTCAGCACCTTTTTGCTGGGGGCTGTTCATTAACATTTCTTTGAGGTGGACTTTGGCCTAGGGCCTTTTGGGGACTTCATTAACATTCCATGTGTTGTCCTGCGTTTCCGGAATCATTGCCAGCATGGCCTCCATTTTAGATTTCACTTGGCATTAGACCCGATTTATCTAACTACACTGACTACCTAACTTTAAATCTGGCTTCATTCCCCCCTCTAAGTTGGGAACGCCTTACTGCTGTAAGGAAGGGGGGCAAAGAGGATCTTTCTGGCTTCTTCAGGCTGAAAAGGGACAATGTGGGGCAAGCAGTTTGGAGTCCCCCTTTAAAAATTGCCGCGACCCCTCGCCGGCAAGGGAAAACACGACACAGGATTCTTCTTTCAGCAGTTTATTCAGGCCTTGATTCATGTCTCATCTTCTAGTGACCCGTCGCCGAGCGCCCAAGCACAGCCTAATAAAGCCTCCAGCATACCAATCTTAAGCTGCCACGTGGACCTTTCTCATAGGGTGGTAAGGGATTGCGTGCCAATTCTCCATATTAGGAGTTGTTTATCACAGGCCACAGTGGAAGCC
>NW_026000207.1:3247551-3319948 GCF_001458135.2 Marmota marmota marmota
GCTCTGTATTGAACAGGTGATTGAGAGCTGCCTAGGCCGGGAAACCTCTCACCCGAGTCTTGAAGAGTGGCGGCTGCACTAATTGCGTTTAAGTAGCCATCGGGTGCCCACCTTACCCTCCAGAAAGAAATAGAGAAAAAGATGCACCTCAAACAGACATGGGGTGCATGCACTTACCTCGGTGTAGAATCTCGGTCTGGGACCTCCAATATGATACCGCTGTTGACGGGTGACGAGTCCTTGCTTCCCCAATGTTGAAGAATAACACCAAAGAAGCACGCCGAGGCAAGGTCAGAGTAGAAATTAGAAGTTTATTAAAGGACAGCAGAAAAGACTTCTCCCGGAGGAAGAAGGGGACCCAAGAGGTGGAATCCGTGGAAGGGATGTTGTCTCCCCTTTTTATAGTTCTTTCAGTGATGGAATGTAGGCAGGAAGGCCCAAGGGGTGGGACACAGGTGGGCCAAAGAAGTAATCTGGTCAGGAAGGACTTCTGAGTCAGCACCTTTTTGCTGGGGGCTGTTCATTAACATTTCTTTGAGGTGGACTTTGGCCTAGGGCCTTTTGGGGACTTCATTAACATTCCATGTGTTGTCCTGCGTTTCCGGAATCATTGCCAGCATGGCCTCCATTTTAGATTTCACTTGGCATTAGACCCGATTTATCTAACTACACTGACTACCTAACTTTAAATCTGGCTTCAATATGATCATCTCCATAGATGTGGAGGAAGCATTTGAGAAAATACAGCACATCTTCATGTTCAAAACCCTAGAAAAACTAGGGAGAATAGTAAAATAATCCAATATTGCAAAGTCATATAAGATTAACCCAAGGCCTGGTTCATTGTAAATGAAGAAATATTGAAAGCATTTCCTATAGAAACTGAAACAAGACAGAAAACCCTCATTACCACATTTATTTAACGTCATCCTTGAAACTTGAGCCAGAGCAATTAGACAGAAGTAAAAAAATTAAAGGAATATGAATAGGAAAAATAGAACTCAAAGTATCACTATTTGCAGGTGACATGCTTAACTGTTTAGAAGTTCCAGAAGATTCCATCAAAAAATTTCTGGGACTAGTAGATGAACTGAACAAAGTTGCAGGAGACAAAATTAACACATACATCAAATGCATTCTGATAAATCAGTGATGAATCCACTGAAAAAGAAATTTGAGAAACCTCCCTATCCACAATATCCTCAAAAAAAGAAATGTTTGAAAATCAATCTAACAAAATAGATGAAAGCCCTGTATAAAGAAACTACAGAAGTTTAAAAAGAAATTAAAGCAGACCTTATAAGATGGAAAGATCTCCCATCCTTTTGGATAGGCAGAATTAACATTATTAAAATGCCTACAGTACCAAAAATTTCATACAGATTTAATGCAAATCCTATTTAAATCCTAATGACATTCTTTATAGAATTAGAACAAGCAATAATGAAATTTATTTATAAAAATAAGAGACCCAAAATAGCCCAAACAATTTTTAGCCAAAAATACACATTGGAAAAAAATAGCTTCTTCAACACAGGGTGCTGGAAAACTGGGAATCCATATGTAGCAAAATGTTATTAAATACCTCTCTCTCTCATGCTGCACATAAATCAACTGAAAGTGGATCAACAACTTGGCACAAGCACAGAGACCCTGCACGTAATAGAAGTGAAAGTGTGCCCAAATCCCTACCATGTGCGCTTAGAAATTGACTTCCCTTACAATACTCCTAAAGAGCCAGAAGTAAAATCAAGAATCAGTAAATGGAATAGAATCCAACTAAAAAGCTTTTTCTCAGCAAGGAAAACAATCAATAGTATGAATAGATATTCTAAAGCAGGGTGAAAATCTTAATTACATACACTTCAGTAGGAGTATTAATCTCAAGGAGATATAAGGAACACAAAAATACAAACCACACAAAAAAAAACAATCAATAAATGGGATAAGGAACAGAACAGACACTTTGCAGAGGAAAAAATACAATCTATCAGTAAATACATAAAAAATGGTTGATATCTCTAGCACTTAGAAAATGCAAACTAAATCTACACTGAGGTTCCATCTCACTCTAGTCAATGGGAATTATCAAGAATACAAGGAACAATAACTGTTGGCAAGAACATGAGGGGGAAAAGGCACATTCATACCTTGGTGAAGGGACTTCCAATTAGTGTAACCACTATAGACAGCAGTATGAAAACTTCTTATTAAACTTAGAATGGAACCACATTTTGACCCAGTTAATCCACTCCTCATTTTATAGACTAAGGGATTAATATCAGCATGCTTCAGTGATGCACCCAATGAATGTAAAGTCAGCACAATTCACAATAGCCAAGGTATGGAACAAACTTAGGGGCCCTTCAATACAAAAATGGATAAACAAGTTGTGGATATATCTTTATACCTAAATATCTACATGTAGATATCGATATATATGCTATATATATCTTACTATCTATCTATTATAGATAGATATCTATATATCTAGAGATATATATCTCTATGTATCTATATAGATAGAGATAAATATACACATCCACACAATGTAATATTACTCAGCCTTACAGAAGAATGACATTATGACTTTTGCTGGTAAATGGATGGAACTGAAGAATATCATGCTAAGTGATATTAAGCCAGTCCCACAAAATGAAAGATCAAGTGTTCTTTATGCTATGTGGTTGCTAACACAAAACAACAGAGGATGGGTGGTATGTGTAGAAGTTTATTGGTTTAGACAATGGGGAATGAAGGAAAGGGAGATGAGATGGAAATAGGAAAGATCGTAGAATGAAATGGGCAACTTTCCTATTCTCATATGTGAATACTTGACTAGTAAAACTCCACATCATGTTCCACCAAAAAAATGGGATGAAAATTGTAATTGGCTGCACCCCAACTATGTATTCCATATCAAAGTACAATCTACTGTCGTGTATACCCAAAAACAACAAAAAAGATTATATAGCATATAAGAAAGAAAGATTCTCAGAAAGCATAATTTTTGTTACTACTTAACAATTTTATTTGGTGCTTACATTTATTCCCTCAGCATTATCTTAAAAACTAAACATAAATTTTAAAAGGAACTTAGAAAGATCACAATTGAATAGCTTAAAGAGGTAAAACAGGAAATAAGAAATGTAGAAGTGAAGAAAATGCAAAAAATGAAAAGTCATTTCAATGAAAACACAGATATTCTGAAATAGAATTAAATAGAAATACGGGAGAAGAAAACTCAATGAATCCAATAAAAAAATCTATTGACAGCATCATCAATAGATTAGGTAACAGAGAAGACAGAGTCTCAAAATATAAACACAAAATAATAATCTTGAAAATATAGCCAACAATAAACATGTTAAGAGAAAGTGACACGGAAATTTTTAAAATAAAAATATGTTCTATCATTAAGAGACCAAATCTAAGAATTTGTGGTATAGAAGATGGTGCCAAATTGTAACTAAGCAGGTGTGCATTGTCTTCAATGAACTAATGTCAGAAAATTTTGAGAGCCTTAGGAATAAGATACTTAACACCCTCAAATTCACAACATCAAAAAGACCCTCTCCCAGACACATGCCTAATCTATGGAAAAAAGATACAATTTTTTGTGGTGAGCCGTTCTAATTAGACCGAGGCCGCCATTAGAAGATGGCGCCGGCTTCCACTGTGGCCTGTGATAAACAACTCCTAATATGGAGAATTGGCACGCAATCCCTTACCACCCTATGAGAAAGGTCCACGTGGCAGCTTAAGATTGGTATGCTGGAGGCTTTATTAGGCTGTGCTTGGGCGCTCGGCGACGGGTCACTAGAAGATGAGACATGAATCAAGGCCTGAATAAACTGCTGAAAGAAGAATCCTGTGTCGTGTTTTCCCTTGCCGGCGAGGGGTCGCGGCAATTTTTAAAGCCACATTTAGAAGTAAGCTAATTAGGATTTAAACATCTTTTTGAGTCCAGACCCTATAAGTCAGGAGGGATTGGAATAATATATATATCAAGCCCTTAAGGGAAGGTGATGCTTAGCAAGATTGCTATATCAATCAAAATTATCCTTCAGAAATTTAGAGGAAAAACCTTCCATGATAAGCAGAAATAAAAAGGAAATCATATTCAACAAGTGTACATAGCCAAACACACTTGATGACATGTTTCATACAGAAATTGGTAAAAATAAAAAATTAAAAAGCCAATATAGGGATGAATTTCACAAGAAGAATAATTAAGAAGAGGAGAATCATGTCTAGAATAAAAATTAAATTCAAATCAAATGGCAAGAAATAAAAATCATCTCAGTAGGTTTCAAGTAATGATGTGAACTCTCCAAAGACACAGGTTGACAGCATTAAAAACAAGACACACTTATAGGTTGTGGACTAGAGACTCACTCTACAGGCAAAGCCACCCACAGGCTTCAGGTGAAAGACAGGGTAGCTCTTCCCATATGAGAGAAAATACACTGTGGGTGAAATTATCACAGGAGGCAAAGAAGGCACTTCATACTGGTTCAGGGAATCACCCACAACAAGACAATGAGGATAAATAGTTATCTCCAGAGATTGGTGTACCAACTACGTAAAAACTAAAAACTCTGCCCCATGCTGTGGCACACACCTGTAACTCCAGTGGCTCTGGAGGCTAAGACAGGAGCATCATGAGCTCAACGCCAGCCCTAATAAAAGGAAGACGCTAAGCAATTCAGTGAGACACAGTAACTAAATAAAATACAAATAGTGCTGGGAACGAGGCTCAGTGGTCGAGTGCCACTGAGTTCAATACCGGTATTCTACCTAAAAAATAAAAATAAATAAAACTTCTACTGAATATAATAAGTCAAGTGGACCCCATGGAATGCTACTGGGTGATTTCAACAGACCTCTCTCACTACTAAACAGGTCGGCAGGACATAAGCTAAATATAGTCCCTTCAGAACTAAAAAATATGATGAATGAAATGAAGCTAACAGATATCTATATAATACTATATCCTTAAGAACCCAAATTCACTGTCCTTTTGTCCTTTTAGAGATGAAACCATCTCTAAAATAGGTCATATGTAGGAGGACATGAATCAAGTTTAGCACATATAGAAAAATAAGGAAAATATCTGCCACATGATCACATTATAATAGAAATTAGAAATTAACAAGACAGAAAAGAGGAATCATTCTATCACTTGGAGAGGAATGAGGAATAGATCATAGAAGAAATTATTGTAAAATCACAAAAGAAGTCCCAGAAACGAATGAGAAGAGAGATTCAAGGTGTCAAGATCTCTGGGACAATATTAAGAGAGTTCTAAGAGGATACTTCCTAGCACTGAATACCGACATTGACAAAACAGAAATAAAGCCATCCAGAGCCACAGAGCTGCAACCCAGTGGGCTGGAGTGTGCCTGCACTGCAAGGAGCCTGCCGTGCCAGTTCAGGATTGAAGTGTGGCAAGCCAGGGGCTAGGCTAGTCACAGCCCTCTGATCGGACCAATTGAGGCAACCAGGCATGGACCCAGTGGGGTGCCCCCTCCACACAGGGCAGCAGATGGAACCCAGAACATCCATGATGGAAGGACATTAACCTTCCGTGTCCCTGTGATCAGTAGGAAAGTAAAATGGGACAAACCTGAATTGGATAGCAGGACCAACCAATGGTCTTAGTACATTTGCAAACCCTGATGAACATCAATTTGGAGCAATAGTGTAAGTACTTTTCCAAACACAATTTGGCATAAAATTGGATCAATAGCATAGGTAATTTTTCAAACTCTGATTAGCATTAATTGGAACCAATACCATGACCCAAGAGCTACATAAAGCTCAGACCATCACACTCATGGGGAAAGCCCTATTGGAGACTCCTCTTGCCCTTGCCATTGTTGTTTCTATTCTTCACACTTCAATAAACCTTCTCATTTCACTATTGCCTTCCCTTCTGCAGTGAAACGCATTCTTTGAATGTGGGAGACAAGAACCTGGAATAAATTTGCCAGAGAGCTGCTGGAGTCTAGTGCAACACTGGAGGGCCCCGCCCCATTTAGAGCTGCAGTACTGAGAACTACAACATGCCTCTCATGGTGGTGGAGAAGGATTGGGCTTCGCTGCCTGTTACCTTCAGAACAGATGACAGCAGGCATGTCATCTGTGATTAGCTGCAAACACTAAAAGGGACTTTCTTGGCTGCAGAGCCCTGCAGCTTGCACAGGACCCACCACAAACAGAAGAAAATTGAGTTTCACCTCCAACTCTGGTTTCATTTTATGGAACCCATCACTGACCTCTTATAAAGGGTTAGTGAAAAGGACCAAGAGAACTGTCTCCTTCTTTTCTACAGTTCTCTAATCCTTTTAGAAAAATCTCTGTTTCTACCAAAACTACCAGACACCTGTCCACCAATGAAAAGTTCCTAATGGGACCCTGGTGTAGAGGCATCTGTGACAGGCTTATAAGGAGAGTCATATAAAGTCCCCTTTCTCCCTGATGGAGGAGTGATTGCCAAGCTCTGCTTCAGCTTCTCTCTGTGAAACATGAAAGAGTTTGACAGTTCACTTCAAGCATCTGCTCCTTTCTTTCACTTTCTGACTCACTTGGCCTGAGTGGAGGGTGCCCTCATGTGCTGGTACCTTGGATCCTGAGACAAAGCCTTAGTCTGACCTGAGGTCCTTGGAAAAACCTGAAACCACTAATCCCCAGAGTCTGAGTGAAGCAGTTTCTGTCTGTCTCCACTCTACCTCTCAAGTGCACCACCCAAATATTGTAGACCCAAATTTATTATGCCCCCCAACACCCCAATTATTTTACTAGGACACGCAAATAATATTATTGGGAATTTACAAGTCCTTGAGTGTCTTTTAGTACTCAAACCCTGTTCTTGTTCCTGTAGTACTCCCAATCATGAGGAGGGCCCAATTTCCTCCATTTCCATTCCTGCCAATTTCACTAGGAAAGAAAACAAGAGAGTTGGCAGAGGTTTTTGGAACTGAATTTACAGATTATATTGCAAAATTTGTGATCCTGTCATAATATATCCTAAAGTTTTATATAAGTAAAAAGAATTCACAAGAGATATAATAGGATACGTATAATTCCTGGTCAACATTTCCAAGAGAGCAAGATATAACACAGCTAAATGGAATCCCTGTATAAAGCAGGTAACAGAAATTTAGAAAGCTATTTAAAAAATCAGACATTATTTGATATAGTAACAATAGCTCAACAGTACATGTAAGCCATTATAAAAAATTATATATATATAAGAATATTTTATATGTACAACATACATAGAAATATATATGTATATAGTATATAAATTAGAACATATATAATATATAAAATATATCATTTGTACATAATATATCATATTCATTTATGTATAATAATTTTATATAGGCATATGCATATATACACAACATTAACTCTGATAATGCGTCCATAGTCTTCAATGTCCAAAGCAAAATGAAATTGTGTGTGTGTGTGTGTGTGTTTCCAACAACTCTGTTAATGCTTCCAAAATCTTAAATAGTCTCCTCTCATAAACCACTGGAATGCTATGCCCTGATTAAGCTTTAATTAGTTACCCATATTTAAGGTTTGCAGGAATTGGCTAGTAGATGCCCGTTGTGTAAGTGTTGTACATAAAAGGCATTACTTCCATGTTTATTTTTGTCTTAACCTGATGTCTGCCTCAATTATGCTGCATCCAGTTCTTGGCCAACAGTCAACATGAACCTCTGACCTGCCATAATATGCAAGATACCCAAGCAAGAAATGCCCTAACAAATTCCAAACCCAAGCTCTCCTACTACTGATGACCTATAAACAGGTCTCCATAGGAAGAACCTGACTGCCATCCCTCTTTCAAGGTCCCTATTAAGCCTGAAGTATCCAGAATGGTCATTACCCCTCTCCCTAAAGGTACTTTGGGGCACTTCCTAAGAAGTGAAGAATGAAGTCATCCCAGAGCAGCAGAGCAGTGGTCCCCATGGTTGGAGCAGGAGCCATGGCAGGTCATGCCAGCATGGGCCTGAGGATTAACAAACCATGTGAGGCGATCCTGGCAACACCAGAGTGTCCCACTGAGGAAGCCTGGCCTGTATTTGCTGTGGAAGCCTGCTCCACTCAACACCACATCTACAACACCACGTATCTATGAACTGAGGACGTTAACCTCCTGCTTCCCAATGAGCAGTGGGAAAACAAAAGTGGGTTAGACCTGAATGAGAATGCAAGTAAAACCCATGGTATTAATATTTTTCCAAACCCTCATTAGCACATATGTGAACCAACAGCCATAGGAGCTTTACAAACTCTGATCCGCATCAATTTGTACCAACAACTATGACCCAAGAGCTAATAAAAACCTAGGCTAGTGCAATCAGGTCAACCACTACTGGGATTCCCTCTGGACCCTGCAAGAGTCCACTTTTGTTCTTCACACTCAAATACAACCAATTGCTTTCACTCTTGCTTTCTTTTTTTCTTGTGCATCTTATTCTTCAAATTTTAAAGGCAAGAAGCTAGAGAGAAGTTGATGGTTAGCTACTGGAGTCTACTGTATTATGGAGGGCACTGTCCCCATTTAGTGATACAAAACTGAGACCTGACACATGCCACTTAGGGGTAGTGGAGAAGAATCAGGTTTTGTCAGCCACAGCCCTACGAGTTGGTGCCTGCAGGCTTCTCCTACTGTGATTAGCTGCTAACAATATAAGTCTTTCTTGGCTGCTGAAGACTCAGGGTTGCACAGGCCCTGCCTGCCAACAGAAGCAAAAAAATACAGTTTTATCTGAAACTCTAGCTTTAGAAAGACCCCAAAGAAATAATCAGCTGTTACAATTTAACCCCTCCCAAGAATAACAAAAAATATTTTCAAAATACAAAGAAAAAATAATAATAAAACTCAGAGCTGAAATTAATGAAATTGGGTATAAAATATGAAGGGAAAGATTAATGCAATAAAGGGTTCATTCATTGTAAAGATGAACATCATTTTAAGACCCATAGACAAACCAAACTAAAAGAGCCAAAAGATCCAAATCAGCAAAATTGCAAAAAGAAGGAACTATTACAAACACTTCTGAAATTTATAAGATTCTTACAAACTTTTATGATAATATGTACATTCCAAAAACGTGGAAAATCTAGATGATAAGGACAAACTTTTATACATATAAACCTACCCAAATGTGCCCTTGATACACAGAAAATATAAAATGGACCAATATAAAAAATGAGATTGAAGCAGCTATTAAATGCCTTCCAACAAAGAAAATATCCGGATCAAATAGATTCTCAGTCAAATTTATCTATAAATTTAGAGAAGAATTAATACAAATTCTCTTCAAATTTTCCATGTCCTACAAATGTAGGACACACTACCAAATTGAATGTGTGTACACTGTTTCACCCAGATAATAAAATCAAAGATAAATCAAGGAAAAACAACTTCAGTGCCTACATCCCTGATCAACATAGATAGAAAAAAATTAAATAAAGTATTTGAAGACAGCATCCAAGGACACATTAAAGAGGTCAAAATCAAGTGTATTTTATTTCAGAGATGCATCTTTGATTGAACATGCACAAATCAGTAACTATAAATGGACCACACAAATAGAATTAAGGAAAAGAAGAGCACAATCATCTGAATCAATGCAGAAAAGCATTTCAGTAAATCTAGCACCTATTCCTGGTAAAACTCATGAAAAACATTCAGCAAACGTGCAGGAACAAAATCAATACTACATATTAAATCAAACACTTTTCTATACTCTAATAATTAATCTGCAGGAAAAAGAAGAAAACTATTCCATTCACAATAACCTCATAAAATATGTAATTCATAGAAATAAATTTAACAAGGAAGATGCAAACCTCCTCAAGGAATATGAAAGGCATCTGAAGGAAGAAACAGAAGATGTGAAGTGAGAAACACCTCCCATGTTCTTCAATGGGCAGAATTGATGTTTGTAGAGGGAATTACTACCAAAAATTTCATACAAACTTGATGTAATCCATATCCAAACACTAAGAAAAATTTTCAGAGAAATAAAACCAAAATGACATCAGAACAGAAATGAAGATCAGTAGAATAAAATAGAAGATATGGACACAAATCCACATAAATTTAATCATTTGATTCTTTACAAAATTTTGAAAAACAAAGGGAGAAAATGTAGCCTTCTTTAAAACTAAGGGTTACGGTAAATGGATATCCATAAGTGAAAAGTGAAAGAATATCCCTATATTTCTTACTGCAAAAGAAAATTGAACTCAAAGTTGATAAACAATCTAGGAATTATACCAAAATGCTGCAATTGCCAAAAGAAAAAACAGATTCAAAATTCTATCTTATTTCTTCAGGCTCCAACTTTCTTAGCAAGCCTCATAAAAGTTCAAGAAATAAAACCAAGTAGGAGAGAATCAAATTTAAAAATTCTGTGCACAGTAAAGTAAATCATTAAGAGTGGGAAGAGAGAACCAGGGAATGTGAGAACATCTTTGCCAAGTATGATTCTGACAAAATCATTAAACACAATGTGTAAAAAGAACAGAAAAACTCACCAAGAAATCAAACTACTCTACTAATAAATGAGTCAAAGTGCCAAAGAGATGTGTCACAAAAGAATAAATACAAATAACCAAAAATTCTCTGAAATATGATCATCATCCCTACCTACTGGAGAAGTAGAAACCAAAATAACATTGAGATTTCAACTCACTCCAGTTAGAATGGCAATCATTAAGAATACAGATAAATAATGGATGTGACTGAGAATGGAAGAGTAAGGGTCATTTTTTGTTGGACTGCAAGGAAATATGACCACTCTGGAAGGAAGCATGTGGAATCCTGAAAAGACAAGGAATGGACTCACCATGTGACTACTCCTTCATATTTACCCCAAACCTACAATTATCTTGACACCGACACTTCAGTATAGCAACAAATATCATGACAGCAGTTTATGTAACCAGACCACATGCCTATGAGCTCCTGAATGAACAAAAAAATGTGATTTACACACACACACACACTCACACACAGTGGAGTTAACAGTCATTAAAAAAGAAAATCATTGCATTTTGCATTCATGTATGAAACTGAAGAGAAGCAAGCAAAGTGACTTATGCAAACTCAAAAGTAAAATATTCAGTCTCGTAGATGAAATAAAGAGTAAAATAAGTGAAAAAATGGAGGGACCTCATAAAATACCAGGGAGGTCAGCAGAGTAGAAAAAGTGGATTGAGGGAATGGATGAGAAAATGGAAAAGGGAGGAATAGAGCCCAGTAAAGCTCACATTTAAGTACATCTATAAATCCCAACTAGTGAAGAATAGAAAGACAGAGGGAAGGAGAGCAAGGTAGAGAAAATGGAATGGGGCTAGAGAGGAGGGGAGGTTAAGAGGAACTCCTGGAGATTAAATGAGAGAAAATTAAAGTCCATGCAGTTAGGAGAAAAATGAGTCCTATTCATGTGCCGCTATTATGTAGAAATGCAAATTCAGGACGTGTGCCATAGTGTTATATGCTAAGTTACTCCAGTTTCCAGAAACATAGAATAAAATCTGCAGACCACGACCAAAAGTGAGTAAGATAAAATAAGTCAAAGGTGTTTTCAAATTAAGGAATTTCCAGTTTTAGTTGGATATCCGATATCTGAGAATCTTCATACAGAGTACTCTCTCCTCTGAAATGTTTGGCAAAGCCAGGCAGTTGCCCTGAGGATGTGTCAGTGAAGCATTGTGAAACAGAGGCGTTCTCACCCACAAAGACAAGGTTCCTGAAGTTCTCCAGCATCACATCCTTGTACAAAGCCCGCTGAGCAGGGTTTAGGCACTTCCACTCCTCCTCGGAGAATCTTATGACCACATCCCTGAATGTCAGCACACCCTGAGAAGAAATAATAGTTTGTTCATGTGTCCTGCAGCAGAGTTCATTACCACCCGAACATGAGATGAGAAGATGAAGGAATTGGTTCCTATGTAGGATCCATGTTGTGACTTTGATGTGACAAGCTTTCTCAGCTACAGTGTATCAAGTGTAGTACCCAAGGCAGCAGTGTTCACAAGTGGGTCTTGGTGAGGTGACTGGATCATTGGGGCTCTACCATGGAACAGGTAAATTGATGGATTCATAATTAATGGGCTATATGGAGGTGAAGGAAACCTAAGAGGTTGGATCTAGTTAGAAAAATGTACCTGAATTTATTCTTTGAATGGTATATTTATTCCTTGCTCTTCCTTTCGCTCCCCACCCCCGCCCATTTCTCTGTATGGAGTGCACGAGTTCAGCTGCTCTGTTCTACAGTGGCTCGGTTCCATGATGTTCGCCTCCACAAAGGCATCCACGCAATGGATCTGAACATGCACTGAGACCATGAATCTTGTCAAATAAATCTACCTTCCTTTGAGTTGATGTGTCACAGGAATTTTGTTATGGCACTGGAAAGCATACCACCTAACTTAGAAAATAAATCTTAAATGTAATAAGATTCACTAACACACTACATAAAGACATAAATGCAGATGGTATCATTTCTTCAAAATCAGCTTTAATCCTATGCTCTTATGAAATATCAAATATAAAACCAAGACATGAACACAGGAATATATTTCTTGAAAGACATTTTTATGTCATTCAGGATCAGTTGTGAAAGCAGAAAAGTAATGGTCAATTTGAAGTGTGCTCCAACCACCTTTCATGTTCAAAACACTAGAAGAACTAGGAAGAGTAGGATCTTACCTCAACATTGTAAAAGGTATGTAAATTAAACCCTAATCACCATCATTCTGATGGGAAAAACAGAAGTCATTCCCTCTAAAAACTGGAATAATGCAGAGATACACTTTTCACCACTTCCATTCAAAATAGACCTAGAAATTCTAGCCAGAGCAATTAGGAAAATAAATTTAAAAAAATTATAGAGATACCAGTAAGTACAGAAAAGCTTCAGATATCTCTGTGATGACATGATTCTTGATTTAGAAGACCCAAATCTTCACCAGGAGACTTCTAGAACCCATAAACAAAAACAGCATAGTGGCAGGATATAAAAATAACACCCATAAATCAATTGCATTGCTATACTCCAATGATGAATCAACTGAAAAACAAATTAGGAAAACTGTCCATTTAAATAGCCTCAATCTAACAAACAAAGTGAAAGCCTCTAAAATGAAACTACAGAATGACAAAGAAAGGAATTGAAGACCTAAGAAGATGAAAACATCTTTCATGATTTGAATAAGCAGAATTAATACAGTATAAATGTCCATATGAACAAAAATTTTAATTTTTAAATACTACCAAAATTTTTAATTTTTAAATACTACCAAAATTTTTAGTTTTTAATTTTGAATGCTACTCAAAATTTTAATTCCAATTCAAATCCTAATGACATTCTTTATAGAATTAGAAAAAGCAGTCATGAAATTCATTTGGAAGAGTAACAGCCCCAGAATAACCAAACCAATCTTCAGAGAGAAAATTAAGCAGGAAGCATCATAATACCTGACCTTAGACTACAGACCTATAGTGACAAAGGCACCATGATGTAACCACCAGAACAGATGAAGACCATTGAAACAGAATAGAAGTCACAGAGACCAACCCACATAAACTCAAGTATCTCACACTAGACAAGTGTGCAAATCACATACGTTGGAGATTTAAAAAGCCTCCTCAAACAATGGTGTTGGGACAACTGGAAATCCATATGTAGCAGCATGAAATTTACCCCCTATCACTCACCCTCCACAAAACTCAACTCAAAGTGCATCAAACACACAAGCATTAGACTAGAAAACCTGCACCTACTAGAAGAAAATGCAGACCATCACTCAACATGTCAGCTTAGGAACAAAATTCCTCAACAAGCCTTGTAAAGTGCATGGAGTTAATTTGAAAAAAAAAACAATATATGGGATGTCATCAAAATCAAAAGCTTCTTCATAGCAAAGGATGCAACCAAGAATGTGAACAGGGCACCTACACAATGTGAAAAATATCTTTGCCACCACATCTCAGATAAGTCATTAATTTGCAGAAAATATAAAGAACCCCAAAAGCTTAAGAGCGAAAATACAAATAACCCAATCAATAAATAGACAAAGGAACTAAACAGACACTTCTCAAAAGAAGAAATATGAAGTCAACAAGTGCATAAAACATGTTCAACATCTCTGTAAATTAGAAAATGCATGTTAAAACCACACTGAGATTTCACCTCACTCCAGTTGGACTGGATTTATCAAGAATACAAGTTAAAAAAGTATTGGTGAGGATGTTAAGGAAGAAATGGAACACTCAAAGACTATTGATGAGACTAAGAATTAGTGCAAATACTCTAGAATGCTGTGTGGAGATTCCTCAAAAATCGAGGAATGGAAACGCCATTTGACCTGGATTTTCCAGTCCTTGGAATATATCCAGATAGTTAAAATTTGAATACTACAGTGTTACACAGCCATATCAGTGTTTACAGTGGCTGAGTTTGCAATAGCTCCCATATAAATCCAATTTAGGTGCCCTTCAACAGAAAAATTGATAAAGAACGTGTGGTATATGTGAACAATGGATTATTACTTATCCATAAAAAATGACTTTTTGTACATTTGCTCATAAATGGATGGCTGTGGAGACCATTGGGCTAAGGAAATGACCAAATTCCCCAAATCCCCAAAACCAAATACTCTTTCTGATGTGTGGATGCTAAGCTATAACAAAAGGGGAGAGGAGGAAAGGATGTATGTTCTGTGGATTAGACAAAAGGAAATGGTGGAAGGGAGGGGGTAGAGAAATAGGAAATACAGTGGATTGAATCTGACATAAACTTTCTATGTACATGCATGAATACACCACAGGGAATCTCCACAGCATGCTACATCCAGAAGACTGGGATCCTAGCTAGAATAAGATAAATTCCATGTTTGTATAAATACGTCCAAATTGACTCTACAGTAATGTTTAACTAAAAAGAACAAGTAAGAGTAAATATTTAAAAAAGCATTTTTCTCCAATATTGAAGTGCACAGATTCCACGTTAGATATGTTGAAATTTAACCACACTTCAAGGAGATGGATGGTTGTGCCTATTCTTCACATTGCTAACATGCTTCCAGGTGAGGCTTGCAGGTCAGTTTTCCATTTCCACCTTATCCTTCCTAAGGATAAAGAGAAAACTTACAATCTCTCATGTGAGGAAATCATCCCCCTCCCAATAAAATACACAGACATAAAATTCTAAAGAAGGAAAATTTAACCCATGAATCCTGCATAATTAAGTGTGTTATATTTTAAAAGATCCTTAGCTGGATGTGATTACACATGCCTGTGATCCTAGCAAATCAGGAGGCTGATGCGGGTGAACTGCAAGTTCAAGGCCAATCTCAGCAATTCAGCACACCCTGGTCAAAAATGAAAATTAAAAAGGGCTGGAGATGGAGCTCAATGAGCAGCCCTGGGACTCATGACAATTATTGCACTTTTCAAGATGGCCATATATGTGGCAGATAGCCCCGTAACAGGGTGAAGTCCACATAGACTCAAACAACATGCAGTCAAGGGTGATGGACACAGAGGGCAAGCACCCCTGCCAAGGTATCAGTGGGCAAATTCATATTAAAAGAGTAAACCATAATTTAGATCAACTATTAAAACATCATTTTATTCAAAGTTTAGGACAAATGTTCACCAACTTTCAATATTTGTTCTCTTCTGAGACCTGAGAGAGCAAGTCCCTTAATTGCCCAATTTCACATAAATTTATGAGTTCTTCTAGGCAATAAATTCCATCCCTTTTCAGCATAAATTTTTCTAAGGCTTGCAGACCAAAACCCCTGGCACATCCACATGGTCCTACATCCTAGGTGTGCATTCATCACTGACCTATGAAGACTCAACTGTGTTTGCACTAGGAGCTGAGTGTCAATATATTTCCATTTGCGTCTGTCCTACCAGAAGCAATTGCCATATCACACTTGATAAATTCATGGTGAGACTTTCTCCTGAAAGAAAGAAGCTGTGCAATGTCAAGAGAGACTGAGAGCAGGCTCTGCTGTGTAGGGGAGAAGTGTTTCAACAGTGAATGTGGGGCATGGGATCTCCTCAGTGGTAGAAAGCTAGGCTAACACATGTGAGGCCCTGGGCTGAATCCCCACACTGCAAGATGAGCAATGAATGAATGCATAAATGAAGAGGTAACCTTGACTACAATGAAAAGAAAGTCAAAAACAAGTAATTGGAAGCAGATATTAGGCAGGGATATCAGAAGCAGATAAGAAAGCTGTATATATGTAACACCACAGCAGGACAATTGAAAAAGGGCCCCGACCTGGGACCAACTAACCTGAGATGCTGACATTTCTTCCTCTTCCTCCTCCTGCTCTGGGTTTCCTTCTCTAGCAAGATTACTTTGACAAACCACACCTTCCTCTTTAGAATCTTTTAAAGGCATCTGCAAACCACCTACACCTGCTCCCACCACACCACCCTAAAAGGGTATTACTGAGCAGAAAAGGCCTTTCTCTCATCTCCGTCCTCACACCAGTGAGTTCCCCTCTAGAGAGCAAAAGTGAGTTTCTTCTTACTGCCTTCAGCTGAACTCTATTACCTGCAAAAGCAAAAATATCTGCTGTAACACTGGAGCTCTGCACTGTTCAGACCTGCCCCCAAAACAGCCAAGTACAGCACATCCTCTTACTGTTCTTCAAAAGGAAGGCTAGACTCACGTCTCCCAAATGTAGCCAGAATCCCTCCTGGTTTTGCCTGTCCTCTCTGCCTTCACCTGCCAGTTATCTCAATATTGAAGATTCTACCCAGAATCATAGACTAAATCTGTGGTCGTGGAACAGGTGAAAGCATTTCCTGCCACTGACAAGGGATCTTGATGGGAGCCCTGGATGAGACTCTTTAGGAAAGCCATGCCTCTAGAGCTTCCATGTGCTGTCAATCATGTGATGCCCACAGCCCTCTCTCCCACACTGTGTCTCTGCAGGTTTGGAATGAAGCCTGTGAATTGTTTTCATAACAAGTTCCACGTTAGTGATGCTCTATCTCCCACTGGATTCATTGTCAATAGCAGGAAGCTAGATGAAACAGGCACAGGTCACCTCGTCCGTCTCCCCCAAACTAATCCTCTGAAGGAAAAGACATGCATTGCTGTTTTCCGTTGAAGACCTCTAGTCACCATCCTAAATGCCACATTTTTTTGTTGGGATGAAAATTTCACAAAATGATGGAGATGGCAGTTTTGTCAGAGGAAGTGTGTTTTTGGAAAAGCATCACATATACATTAATTAGTGCAATGTTTTCTGAGCAGAAACTGCGTGAACACAGGATGTTTCAGTGCACTCTACTGAAATCTAAATGTTCTGATTTAATCAGTACAATACACTTAGACATGGGTACTAATTCTCCTGTAATTCTTATGATTCTTCTTATGCTATCATTGATATTTGTAAAACATATTGAACAAAAAGTAAACATGAATATGAAGATACAGTAATAAAAGGTGAAAATCAGTGACTTCAAAATTTTTTTCTTGTTTGGCACAATAGTTGTACAAATTTCTGAGGTGCAGTCCCTGATGTTTGATTTGCATATACATTTGTTAGCAATATCGAGGGAATTTGCATGGCTGTCTCCTTAAATCTTATCATTTCTTCATTTATTCTGTCTTGCTAGGTGCATTATCATTATATGTACTAGTGGGGCTTCTTCAGACATATTCATGTATCTGCCTGGCATAATGTGTCTCAATATCTTCCCCACTACTTCCTTTTCCTGTTGAACCTCCTTCCCATGGTCCCTGTCCTCAGCAGTTCTGCAACACACACTTTCATTACGATATGCTCACAGACACACACAGCATGATTGTTTTTCAATTTTTCCCTGTGCTTCCCCTTCCCACCCTTATTTCCTATGCCTTGATTCCCTGTCTACTCTCTACTGTTCCTCATTTTGAGATTTCTCATTTCTTTTTTTCTCTTTAGCTTCCACATGAGAAAATACTCTCTATTTATCTAGTGTGTGTATATATATATATATAATTTCATGCTGAAATTGGATAGAAGTCTATTAGAAATTTTAAATTCAATAAAGTAATACATAAAAATTAACATATGAAAATATATAGCCTTCATATACACAAAAATGAAATCAGAAAAAAATTACATTCATAAGCATCTCAGGAGACATGATTGATTATATCAAAATGAACCCAACTATTATGTCTAATGACAATGCATTAATAAAATAGAAAAAGAAATACTTTATCCGTGTCTCCCAAATTTTAATACATTTTGCATTATTTACTTTGACTTTCAAATTTTTCTGTAAATTTTTTGTGTTAATTACAAGTGTATAAATTATTTTTTAATTTCATTTTATTTTTAGATCTCATTCTTAATTTGTAAAGCGATTTTACTTTGGTCAGAAATCACATTCTGTAAGAACAGAGACTGTAATATTTGTTCATTTTTTTTAGTTAATTATTTGTGCATTGACACTTCCAAGGAAGGAATATTCTGCAGGTGTTTTTTGGAGAATTCTCTGTGTGTCAACTACATGAAGTTTAGTGATAATGAGGTTTAGATTTTCTGTATAATTTGCAAGTATTTTATATTAATCTCTCAACAACAGGGAAATACTAAAATCTTTGATCATGAAAAATAAAAGGAAAAATGATACTTCATTTTTGAATGACCTCTACAGTGAAAATTAGAAAACATTGAAGAAAGAAACTGAAAAAGTGTCTAAAATGTCAAAAGGCAACCTGTCTTCATGGATTGGAAAACACTGTTGAAATGGCCACACTAAACAAAGCAATCTAGTTTGAATACAATTTCCAGTAAAAAGACTCACATCACACTTCACAAAACTACAAAAAACAGTCCTGAAACTCAGCATAATATTGGCAAAAAGCAAATCATAGCCCAGTGTGACAGAAAATCCAAAAATAAACCCACACATCTTCAGGCAGTTGATTTCTGACTAGGATTCCAAAAACAAACTTGGAAGCTCAGAAAAACTTTCTATCACTGGTTCACTGGATAATCCCATCTAGAGACATGAAACAAGGTCCTCTTCCCTCATTCTGTCCAAAGTCAACTGCAAATGAATCAGAGAACCGTGAGGGAGCTCTGAGGAGCCTGCTTGTCTGGTGTGCTCGAAGCCCTGGGTCCAATCCCAAGTGCTGCAATAAATAAATGAAAGAGAGAAATAGAGACAAAGCAGGTCCAAGACCTGGAGGGAGGACAAGAATATTTGAATGCAATAGAAGAAATCATGGAGGAAAGTGATGAAAATATTCACCCAGGGATGATTTCTAGATATTACAAGAACATCCCTGGCACAAAAGCGAAATCTGTCCAAAAGTATAAACCATTGCAGTCAGAGAGCTTCTACACAGCAAAGGAAAAAATCCATGGAGTGATGAAAACACAGAGAAATAAGTCATTGCTAGCTATTCTTGGGATACAGAACTAATTTCCCGAATATATAAAGAACACAAAACTCTTCAGATTTAAACTAAATTGACTCAATAAATGATCCCATGGTCTGAATGGACATTTTTTTAATGAAAGGAAGTAAGCTCCAAAAAATTTATTAAAAAAAGTGCTCAACATCTTTGGGAAAAGGATACACAATGTCACCTTGAAACTAAGAACAAGTTGAACAGAGATATTATACTATAAGAGTACATTTCCTTCTTGCAAACTGCCAAGAGAATGGATTTCAAACAACTCAAAACTAAATTGGTATCCCTATTTAACATGGTAGAATGACTACTACATAAGTGAAATATTACCAAATGCTATGGAAGATGTGGAGAAAAAGGACATATGCATTATTTCCTTTTTGAAAACTCAAAAAGACAGTTGATATTAGAGGTTTGCAGTGGATAACAGCATCAATAAGAGCCATGAAGAACAGGGAAGGAGAGCGTTACATTTCCACAATAGAGCCTCCTCCTCCTAAGATCTGCATGGCACAATTAGGAGAACATTTCCACTCTTTCCCTGTTCTTCAGGAGACAGAGAATATTGGAACATGTGTGCACTTGGAGCTTTCTGGAAGGTTCTGTGAATACTCTTGCCCTAACATGGTGTGCTTAAGGGAAGAGTGGTATATTTGAATGACAGGTCTGGTCAGCTAAAACTGAAGGAAACTGATTCTTACAAAGACAGACCCAGTGGGGAAGTTTATGCAACCTTAAGAAAAATGATAGCAATAATTTTCAAGTGGACAAAGAAACAAAACTCTAGCATGACATCTTGAAAACAAGTTTAAGAGGCAAAAAAATTATCCAGCTTGGTGTTTGATGTCTGTCTTGTCTAGATGAAGCAGGGCCTTAGATTATGGCTCTAAAATTGTAACTCTTTGTGACTTATATTTTGACTGAGGGTAAAAATTAATGTTTTAAAGCACAGCTATTCCAGGGGGTGTGTAGTCTATGTAATTAACATCCATACTACATCATAAGGTTAGCATTTTCTTGGTGCCAATACTTAACATGCAACCTCTGTGCAGGTTAAGAAAAGAAAGCATCTTGTTAACGATAGTACAAAACCTCTAGTCCACTTATTCCTACTTCAAGATGGCATTGAATCTTTTGTCCAAAATTCTCCCAAAACCTTCAGTTCCTGGTAGTCTACTTCTATAAGGCTGTGTTGTTTCTTTCAACATAAAAAAATGAGATCTTGTGACATTTGTTTGTGCTTAGCCTGTTCTACTAAACATTTTGTGTTCCAAGTTAACCCACAGTGGGAGAAATGACAGGGTTTTCTTCTTAGTGATTTCATAAAAAGCCCTTAAACGTGTGTGTGTTTGTGTATGTATGTATAAAAACTTCTCCTTGAAGGTTATAACTTTTATCACTCCTGTGAATGCTGATGTTTTGACCTCCCATAATTTACAGAACATCTTCATGGCATCTAGAGTGGTAAATGCATTCCAATTTTCTTTGTCCACTTCTACCAGAGGATTCACTATCTAGGATACCCAGGGTTTTGTAAAATGCAGTTTTTAAATAAGAAGGCTTAAAACTCATCATTGCTTTTTGATACATGATGCAAAATTTATGTGTCTGCAGGTATGAAAACAACATCTACCTCATGACACACTTCCTTCACAGCTCATGGGACAACAGGTTTAATGTCAAGGAACAGTAATACCTTTAAAAGTATATTTTTTTTCTGAGCTGAACGCCTCAAGTATGGGCTTACAAATAATTAGTAAAATCATTTTATAAACAGGCAAAGTAACTTGGGTAACACAGTAAATGATCCTTGCCTTCAACTTAAAATTACCAAATTTCACTTATTGAAGAAATAGAAAAAGTGACATAAAAATCATGTGGTATCTCAAGGGAGCACAAAGAAGTCAACAGTTTTCAAAAAAGGATCAAAGTTTGAGGCCTCACATTTCCAGATTCAAAATATTAACACTACAGTAACCAAACCTGTTTAATACTGTCAGAAAGGCAGACAAATATAAAGACAGTGAAGAACATAGAAAAACACAGACATAGTGAAAAAATGATGTTTGTGTATACACATTCACTAAAGCATTATTCTTAAAAGCCAATAGGTGAAAACAACCCAAAAGTTCCTTGAACACTAATGGAAGGCAATTTGCAATACACAAACAATAGAGACTACTCAATTGTAACAATTCAGGGAATCTTGTAACATCTGCAATAGGAATATATCTTGAGGTCATTATGCCAAGAAAAATGAGTCTGTCACAAAAATAAGTACTGATGTGTCCACATACGTGGGCTATCTTAAGCAATGAAACCCAGTGAAACAGAATAGTAAGGGTGTTTGTCAGGTAACAGCAGAATGGAAAGTTAAGCAGTTTTGTTTTCATGGGTATTCTGTTTCGATTTTGAGAATAAGAAACTTAGAGATATGCTGGGTAAGAATTTGAATGTATTTAACATTATTGAAAAAAGATGTGTGATAATTAAAATGACAAATTGTATGAATATGGTTTTGACCACAGTTAAAATTCAAAAATGCTTATGAGACATATTATTACGAAAGGTTTTAAGGACACCCTCAAATCACATATTTTCTCAGACATACAAATATAGATTAATCAATTACATAGTGAAATGACAATAAAAATAAAATAAAATTAAGATAGCAAATATTCTGTTATGTGGTTTTATTCATAAGTAAAATTTTAAATATTGAAAGGAGATATGGAATTACAAAAATTTCAGATGATATCTGCAAATCACAGAGTTTCTCTCATAGAAGAGAATATAAACACTTTAATAGACATAGGGTGAAAATAAGACAATTTATAAGAGGACTTGCCTAGATAGAAATGGCCATCAACCAAAAAAAAGAAATGAAAAACAAACCAGAAGTGATACTAATTTTTGTATATGTATTTTATATTCCACTCATTCAGTGATTTTTTATCAGCTCTGGAAATCATTTAGTGGAGTTTTGGGATGTTCTATACATAGTACCATGTCATCTGCAGGTAGAGATAATTCAACTTATTTTTTCTTATTAATATTGTTTCAAACTCATTCTTTTGCCTAATTGGTCTGCTTAAAATTTTATGAAATATTGAGCAGAAGTGGTACAGTGGACATCTCTTTCTTATTCCCAATTTTAGAGAAAATGCATTCAATTTTCCTTATTGAATATGATGTCAGCTTTGGGTTTGACCCATGATAATCAGAAAGTTCCTTCTATCCTTTAGTATTTTTTCAATATTTTTAGCACGAATGAATGCTGAATTCTTGTAGGTTTTTCTACATCAATTGAGATGATCTCATCACTTTTACAATTTTTAATTCTTCTTATGTGATGAATTACATTTATTGGTTTCCATATTTGAGTAAAACTCACATACCTAGGATGCAGCTGACTTGATCATAATGTACAATCTTCTTAATTGTTTTGAACGTGGTTTCCAATACATTCTTAAGGACTTTTCATCAGAAACATGTTCTGTAATTTTTTTCCTTGATTTGTTTTCATCAGTTTTCGAATCTCAGTGATACTGGGTTTATAGAAAAAAACTGAGAACTGATTCCTTTTTTATTTAATAGAAAAAATATTAATGAGAAGTCCCATTTTATTTCTTTTAATTTTGGAAGAATTCAGTTGAGAATCCATCTGCTCTAAGCACTTTCTTTTCTATTATTGGGAGGGATTTTATCGCTGCTCCAAACACCTTGCTTCATATTGGTCTCTTGAGGTTTTTTATATTCTCTTTGTTCAATTTGAGTACAGCAGAGTTGAAAGTTAAGCAGTAGTTTCTATAAATTTGGCAATGTCCTAGATTGCCCAATTTATTGGAATGGAGGTCTTCAAAATTGTCCCCAATGATCCTATGGATTTCAGGAAGATCTGTGGTGATATCTCTATTTTGAATTCCAGTTCTGTTGATATGGATCTTTCTCTTTCTTTTGGTTAGTTTGGCTACTGATTTATGAATCTAGCTTATCTTTTCAAAGAAGCATCACTTTTTTGCATTGATCTTCATTTTTTTCAACTCTCATTGATGTTGGCTCTGCTCTTAATTATTTCCTGTCTTCTACTGGTTTTGGAAAATAATTCCATTCACAATAGCCACAAAGAAAAACCCTGAGAATAAATCTGTCCAAGGAGGTGAATTACTTTAATGCATTTTCCATTAAAATACCTTTGATGCTGAAGGACCTCAAGACCCCAGGCCCAACATTAGGAAAACTAACCCCTGTGCCCTGAAGCTGCAAGATGTTCCCTTACACAACCCCCATGTCAAAACCCCACCAGCTGCACGTAGCACTTCAAGTCTCGCACAATGTTACCACAAGATGTTCCATAGAGATAACCCCGGAAGGGCCAAACTTAAGCAAACATGGTAAAAACAGGAACTAAAAGGACAGGGTGCAATTTTATGGTTTTTCCGAGAACATAAAGTGGAAAAACAAGTTTGCCCCCCCCCCCCGGGTGACCAAGAGGCTGGATTCAGAGGAACCAATAGAATAGCTGTTGCTGGGCTAAGCTAGAAACTAACCCCCTGCTCCCTATAAAAGATCTGTACCCCAAAGCCCGGTGTGCCAGTTCACCTAAGCTCCGGCTGAGGTGTTGCTGAGCACCCGCAGGCGCCTGTGTATCAATAAACTTGCCTCTTGCTTTTGCAGCCAGTGTCTCTCTCGCGTGGTCCTTTCCGGGTTTGGGATCTGTGGATCTTTCAATGCCAACTATTTTCTCCACAGATCTAGCAAAATAACCTTAAAAATCATGGAAGAATAAAATACCAATAGTAGAAAAATCAATGAGAAAGGATAGGACATTGCAATACTTGACTTAATAGTATACTGCTGAGGTATACTTTAAAAAGATAAGGTAGTATTGGCATAAAAGAAGGCATGAAAATGAGTGCATTAGAAGACACAGAGACCCACCCACACAGATGTGGTCATCTGGTTCTTGACAAAGAGGCTAACAATATGTAGCAGAAAAAAAAATCAGCTTTTTAAATAAATCATGCTGAGGAAAATGAATATCCATAAGTAGAAGAATGGAAAAGATCCCTAAATTCTCCCTGCACAAAAGTCAAACTCAATGTGGATCAAATGTCTAGGAATTAGATCAGAAACTGTGAGCTGTTTGAAGAAAAAGTAGGGCCAACACTTCAACTTACAGGCAGAGTCACTTCCTTTATAAAACTTCAAGAAATAAAACCAAGAATGAATTGGCAGAATATCATCAAAGAAACAAAACTTCTGCACTTCAAAGAAAATGAAAATGAAAAAAAAAAAACAATTTTTAAAAATGGTTCTGGCGGCTACGTTTCTGACCTGGATTTATATCTAGACTATATAAAGAACTCACGGAAGAACACCAACAATAGCAATGGCAGGTTAGCAGAAGGATGAAATTCCCAAAGTCCCTTCCTCCAGACTTTAAAAGAGGGAGGACTAATCCTCAGTAAGGTAGGTAATTAAGGGAACTCATCAAAACTGAAGACTGGACGGAAAAAGAAATCATAGAGAAAAGGAAAGTCAGACACTTTGAACATAGTTTTAAAAATATCATGTTGGAGACATGTCAACTTGTCTGCAAAAGTGGCAGTAATGGCTGGTAAAGGGAGGGGAGAACTCTGTTAAAGAAAGAGAGAGACAAAAAGCATTGGGAATAAACTGTGTTTATTAATTGATCTGGGGGACTAGAGGAATCGAGAGAGGCTGATCTGAAAGGACCCAGAATTGGTGGAGGAAGTGGTTGAGTGAAAATTGACTGAAATCCCTTAGCCCATGGGTGGTTAGTTGCTTGAGAACCTGGATCACCAGCACAGGAGCCAGGTGCTGTGCCTGAGCCATTTATCAGTGCTATGCAGCAGCAGAGACAGAAGAACAGGAAGTCATAAAGATAGTTGCCAATGAACCCAGGAGTCACCTAGGATGATCCCCAGGGTGTGCCTGAACCAGAGTGAAGGTAATGGGTGCAAAGAAAACTGTACCTGGACCATGCAGGCTCCCAATACCAAGGAGAGGGAGAGAGAACACTGTTTAAATAAGGCAACCCTTAAAAGCTATTGTGGAGACACCTACAATGACCACACTGGAGCACGTGCACTTAAGAGCTGATATCCAATAACTCCTACTCATAGAAGTGAATGAAAACATGTGGAGGTTAGTCCCTTAGTCCCTAAAGTGGATTTTACCAGTGGTCACTGCGATCCAGACATCCAGCAAAAACTGTCATGGACCCAGTAAAAAGGGACATGGATCAAAACTCAAATACCCACTGACAGAGTTCCAAAAGTCAGCCAACACTAAAACCCACCTACTGGATGATTCTCATTTAGAATTCTGCACCACCTCTACAACAGGAATACACACTTATCTAGTACAGGAATACACCCTTCCAGTCTATCCCACCCTAGGATGGGAGAAACAAAGCTAAATCTACTACATCTGGCTTATTTAGACACTCAAAGGCAAAAGGATTGGTGTGTAGGAGAAGAACACAAACATAGTGAGTAAAACAACCCCAGCTTTGACCCAAGGACTACAGCGCTGAAAAAATCAACAAGGAAAAATCCATCCCTGCCAACATTTCATGGCCACCTCAACAGAAACAAGTCCTTTATATCTTACTAAGAATTTTTCTGTCATTTTTCTTATCTTTTTGAACCTTTTCTTCATATGCCCATTTTTTATTTTTTAACTTTTAAAATAATTCAAGTATCATTTCATTATATTTTACTATTTTGTCATTCTACAATATTTGTGTACTTGTTCTCACTGCATGGATGTGTTTGGAAAGATAGATATATTTGTACAATTTCACTCTCATATTCACTGCTTTCTTCTGAACCTACTCATTATTTCTTATTGGTTTGACAAAGGTGGTATGTGATTAAATAGGGGTTGGAGTTTGTGGGACCTTACACCTGCTTGTCTGCTCATTCCTGGGTTTTTGTCCCTCTTATTGTCCAGTCGTCACTGTCCTCCTTATTAATAGATAAATTCACCTTTTCCTCTTTCTTTCTTTTTATTATTTTTGAGGGGGGACTGAGGATTGAATCTGGGTGCTTACCATGAGCCACAGCCCCAGCCCATTTCATTTTTTGTTGTGAATGAGGAGTTGAATGTTTTCTCTCAGCTGAGAGCTGAAGAGGAATAAGGAAGGAAAAGGGGGATTCCGTGGAGACAGAGGGAAACCAGTGGAGTACAGAAAGGAGACCAAAGGGAAGGTTGAAACCAAAGGGAAAGGGGAGGGACAGAGGAAGGACAGTGACAGAATGACCAGGGGGAGGCCAGTAAAGCTGAGGAGAAGGACTGAAAGGGAGGGGCATGGAAAGTCCTGGGGAAGTGCTGGGAAAACACATCTACCAAGTGGTACCATGCCCATGGACCAACCCAATGAATCATTTACAAACTCCCCATGATTCACATAAAGTCAAATGCACCAATTAAAATAATAGAAACAGGATAAAAATAGAATCGTAAATAAGTGGAGCAAGGGGAGGAAGAGGAAAGGGAAGGCACTGCGGCATGGATTCCCACATGGGGACCTGTGTGCCACCATCAGACCCACGTCTGAGCCTAGTTTCAGATGGGTCCCCTCCTATTTCTACATACAAAAAGTGTGATTTACTACAGATGTTCCAGAAAGGGAATAAAGACTTTCAAAGCCTTCACATTGATCTATATGTTCCTTGTTACTGGTTAACTCAAATAAGACCTCTGGGGAGCAGCCATGGCGGTTTTGACCCCAGATGGCTGCAGTCCTGTCCACCTGAAGCTATACAGATACCATTCAACAAAGGAGTCGGAGAGGCTTGCCTAGACAGGAGGAGCACAGTTCATTGAGGGTCATGAAAACACAACTCATTTTTAGTTAAGGTGAAATCTGATACATTCTAAATACAAGATGCCACTTCAGTTGGTAAAATGTAAATCCTACACATACACACTCTTGGCTCGTACTTGATCAGTTCATTTCATGGTTGTTGTCCTCAGTTTCCAAAAATAAATTTTCCCATTTATCTTTGGCATATAATGGCAGTTTCTTTTAAGATGAGAGGTGACAGATATCTCTGCTGCGGTCCTCAGTGACTATCAGTCTCCTCCCATGCAAATGTATCTCCCTGTGTTACACCTGCTCGTCCTGACTCTCAGTCAAGGGGGTACAGCAGTCCTTTGGAATAATCCAGTGCTCATCTCTGATACCAACAAATCTGGATAAAACTGACCTGACTGCATTAATCATGATGACTAGATGACAGTTTTACATCTACTATCTGGCATTCACGGTGCTTTCAAATTTATACCGTATTATCACTTAAAAACTGATGTTCCTGATCTGTCAGGAACTTCCAGGAATTTCACCTAATGAAGCAGCCCCTTCCTAGACAGGGCCTTGCATAATACTACCTTCATCAAGGCATGCAAAGGTGCTGTAATGAAGGTACATGAACAAAAGTAAGATGGCAGGGAAGGGCAGAACTGGGTAAAGGACCCGGGGAAAGAAAGCAGAGCAGGCACAGTGAGGCAGAAGAAGAGAGAAGGGGAAACAGATAGGGCAGAGGGGGCCAGAAGAGAAGGAGGAGGAGAAGGGAGGAGTCCACACTGGGACCACAATACCATGCTATTGGGACCCTCCAGCCAGACGACACATAAGTCAAATAGCTTTATGAATTACCTACACTCAACTATTTTGTTCTTGCAATGGCTAAAGGACTAAGACACCATGACAACTGGGTCATAAATGAAATAATAGAAGACCTTGTGCTGAAGTCCCCAAGAGAGACAGTGTTTTGGTTGGAGGTGAGAAAGGCTTTGTTACTTCAGTAATGTCCTTCATGAATTTCTCTGAAACCAGGTGGAAATAACTGCTCAGCTAGCAGAAATCTCATCCAACAGGCAACAGCAAAAGCTGCTTTTGTGTACATGCTGAATTTTCTTCCTACAAACTCGGACAACTCAGCTCCATGGGAAGCAAACAGAAGGAGAGAGAAAGCTGGGGGCGCTGAGAGGCAGCTGCCATCTCAGGTCATCACCCTGTAGAGCAAGGAGGTCAAGGGTGGGGTGGGATTGGCTGCTATGTGATTTAATAAGATCCTGTGTGGACTCAGACATGGTGGAGAGCTGTGGAAAGCTGAAGAGCCTATCAGGCAATGGGACATGTTGTTGTCATTGTAAACTTCAATGTCACCTTGGAAGCTGTTAATTTCAACTCATCCCACTACCTAAGAAACAAAGTGGATAATAGAAATGTGACCTTGAATTACCATGGGAAATGGTCTGGCTAATGAATCAAGATGGCCATTGGTGTAGTACACGATACCTGGTGGGTTGGGGATGGCTTGCATTTTAATTAATGTCTTGTTAGAAGCTAGAGTCCTGTAGCAACACATTCTCTATAGAATATGTACAAAACATGGATGGCCCATGCAAATACACAGCAAAGTGCTGGGGCTGCAACAAAGCCACACCACCCAGAGCAGGTGCTGTGCCCCAAGTGGCTTGGCAGGCAAAGCCACCAGAAGGTAAAGGATTCTGGTCCTCAGGGACGGACCTTGAAAACACTGTAATTCTAAGCCTTGATCTCAGAAGCCGGCTATCATTCAGCTTCAGGTGAGAAGGATCGAAGTTTATATTGACCACATTGCCATAGAGGCTTGAATTCAGCCTTTTGTCACCACAATTTGGTTGGAAAGGCCTTTGAGATTGATTCAGGTCCTCTGTGTAATTATATACTATGTTGAAGACATCATATCAGAAAATAAAGCACAATCCAGGTAGGACTGCCTAAAGAAAATAGGGATGCCACGCCCAAGGAGGCTGGTGAGTAAATCCTGCCATGATCAAGAGGACCAATGGGCAAAGCACTGGGAACTTGCTGGGCATCCCATGGGTACCCCGAAATAAACTGCTGACTTTCCCTAACACTAGAGTAAACAGGGAGCATATTCCACATCTGGGAATATTGCTAGCTGCTCCCCAAAGAAGATGACATTGGAACAAGGGCACAGACAAATGCAGGCCATGCCTGGAATGCAAAAGGCAGCCTCTTTCTTAATACCTCTCAACCCCTATAATCCACATTAAGACATGATTTTGGGAGAGCTTGATTGCCTTGGGGCTGTAAATTGGAGCTGGCTGACAAAGCCCGTGAGTGCCACCTTGTGGAGACTTCTGAGATGGCAGACCAAAAAATTTCTGAATGCTGCAGCATGATTGACAGGAAGGTTCAGCTGCTTGCTAGTTTACTGCTGAGCATTAATAAAACTTACCTTATGATTCAAAGACAGAAAGTAATCCTGGGACATGGAGTAACCACAGTGACTTGGACGATGTCAGAGAAACACTCTAATAAGGAATGCAATGCCCATTAGAGTTTCAAAACAAGATAGGACCCTGGGTGTACTGTGCTAAACACTAGGAGAGAGGAAGAGGGCACAGCAACAAGAGATGGAAGAAAAGAAAAAGAAAAGATGTACAAACATTTTCAGAGTAAAATGTTTTATCTGTGTTGTAGAAAAGATATACCAATCCTGAACCATACCACATAACAAATCAAAACTTTTTTTCTGAAACACACCCACAACTTGATTTTAAGGATTTTTTTTCACATTTAAATTTTTATTCTATTTTATTATTCTAATAAAAAATTTGGAATTCCTGAAAATCAGAAAAGAAATATAAAGAACCTCATTCCTCCACCATTCAGCTTCAATAGCTCTCAACTTTGGTGAATTTGTTGGATTTGTTTTGTTTTGTTTGGGGGTGGGGGCTGTTTTTGCCTTCCTATCACATCATGTGACATCCAGACTCTGGATAAGCCCTGGCTCAACTGGACCATGAACTTGACAATTGCTGCTCAATATCTTGAAGATTAACAAGTGAAGTCTTTCAAGAAACTTAGAACATCTTTCTGGTTTTACAATAGGAAAAATTTCTCAAACAGGAAAAAAAAACATTTATGTAAAGAGGGAAAAGATAGTAGAGCGTGTTGAAATTAGGGACTTCTCATTAAACGCGAGGCTCCTTTCACAATCACGACATAAAGTTCATTTCTCGTGGCTGTTGATAGAGTTCATTGTGGCAGCAGATGCAGTCTCACTCTCCACCATGCTTGGAATGGGGCTGTGCATAACTGAGCTCAGGATGTTCTATGGAAGTGACTCAATAAACACCTAAAACTTGTGTAGAAACATGCAAGGTACATGCTTCACGCCTGATTCAGGGTTTTTCTATTCCCCATCCAGGAACAGCAGAGCATGGATGCATGAAAGGGGCCTGAAGCTGGGAAACACCCCGAGACTATTGCCCCTGTGTTCACCAGGGTCAAGTCAGGGAATTATAAAAAACTAAAAGAGTTATGTATCTAGAAGAAGGGTGTAAAAAGAGACGACGGTGCTCACCAGAAGGAGGATGGTTTGGTGGCTCTGAACTCAGGGGAGGACTTGGGGGAGCTGGTGTTATGAACATACCACATGTTTCTGCTTGTGACTGTAAGGGTGAGCCCCACGGAGCTGCAGGCCCACAGAAGGAGCCCCCCACCCACCCATCAGGGAGAGACAACAATGCTGCCTGCAGGACTTTTCTGGTCTTTGATGATGAACAGCTGAACCATATCCAAACTCTTTATGTGGTGATTCCTGTAGATTATTCCAGTCTTACTCTAAGCATGGACGTGTGCTGGGAAGGTCCACTGATCCTACATGTTAGCAATGATTTATCTAATGTAGGCTGGGTAGCACATGGACTACAAAGCTGTGTCCTTAACACTCAAAGTCCGGGTTTCATTGTCCCTTGCACTGAACACCAGCAATCAGGTCACTGTGCATTAGGAACCACCAGGGATTGGTGGGGTGGGGGAAGAGACCCTGCCTCAGTTTCTGAGGTCAGCTCACACTCCAGGAAGTATTCTTCCTCTCCATGTGCCTTTGGCCCTGGACAAATTTAGATCCAGAAGAATTGATTTCCTGGTATGGTCATTACCTGGATCCTGATGCACCTCTTTCCCTCACACACTCTGCCTCTGATACTGGAACAGGGGTAATTCTATATGCAAAGGAGGGAAAAGTTTTAGCTGTATTTCAATAAAAATACTGTGAACAACATAAAATATCTGTCTTACTGAAAGCAGTAATTGGAAATACCTCATCCATTTTATCATGATTGTTTCAGAATGTAAAGTTTAAAAAGAATCAACAGCTAGTAAAGAGATATAAGAAGGTTTATGAAGGGATAGAAGATTTGTGGAGAAAAAGATAAAGTTTGTCAAGGGAAATAAATACAAGGTTTCTCAAGGGAAAGAGATATAAAGTCTGAGTAAGAGATAAAAACGTTTGTTTAAGTTGTAAAAGGCTTATTTGTAACTAAATTGGTTATATATAATTAGTACAATCAAAATTATTTAAGGATTGTTTTTCTTTTCAAAAACAAATTCCTAATCTATGAGCCTAGAGGCCTTGAACAGGGTCTCTGGCATGGAACTTGCTTATAAAAACAGATCACAAAACTGCTTTTTTGACAAGCATTTGTTACATTTCAAGAACAAGCAGTCAAATGCTTTGGACTGTTGTTTCCAAATCAAAAGATAGAGAGCCATAGTTAATTAAACTTCCAAAAGGGGTTGAGAAAAAATAAAATATTGCTCCTTTCCCCAGACACAAGTAAAATATTAACGTACTATTTAAACCCAAGTTTAATCCTCTATATGGTAAAGCAATAAGGATTTTTTAAAACATTAAATTGCTCGTACTTATCAAGATGATTTCTTATGTCTGTGAAGTTTTAGTCAAAAATAGGTCTTAAAGAAATTATTATTTGTCCAACTCTGATAAATTATTAGAGTATTATGCTACTTTTCAGACTCTAATTTTTTTTCTTCAAAAGTTAAACTTGGTTAGTATAAAAACACCAGTGTAATTATGGTGCTGTTAGCTGATTTCTTTGCATTCTAAAAGCATTCATATATAAGTCTTTAAAAAATAAGGTTTAGGATAACATTTTACAAACCTGGTGTTTTCCAAATTAAATTTTTCTATAACATTGGTCTATTATAAAAAACAAATTCAGATAAAAAGTTATATATGTGATTTTAATACTCTTTAATTAAATAAAATAATCTGTCACAAATAATTAAACTCTGTGTTACTCTCCACATTGAGAGTTAAACTTAAATATATATTTTCATAGACAATAAATAAAGCCTATTTTATTTAAATGTTCATAGTAGGAGATGTTAACATATTTTGCATCTTTCCCATAAGTGTTAGAGGCTCTCTTGATTTGTTTGATTTTTATTTCAGATGTAATGTTAATTTGCTAACTAATTCACATAGACTCAAAAAATGATACATAAAAACTTATAAAATAATATTTTTAAAAAGATTGAAATTATTTCAGAAATAAAACACCTTACCTAGAATTTGTCAAGAGACAAATTCACTTGGGTTCATACTCTGCCTCTCACCTTATTCCACGTTAATAAAACCACAAAAGTTTATTTAAAGTTAAGTTCACAAAATATATTTTTGTTATAAATTTAGTACAATCTTAAAATAAATTTTAAAAAACTTAATATATAACTAAAGTTTGGGGATTTTAGAAATATAATGTTTATTGTCTCATAGTATTGTACAATCTAAATATGTTTTTATTCTGTTAAATTTCATTTTGTATTTTCTCTGTAAACTTTAGAACTGTCTATTGAACAACAACTCAAAGAAAAGACCACAAACTCCAAATTTAAATCAAATAAAGCAAGCTTGTATTGTGTACACGAGAGCTGGCCAGGACTGTCTCACCCAAAACCCTGGGCCAGAGTGCAGCACCCCAGCACTCCAGGAACAAGGTTTTATAGCACAAAAAGTTGCAAAAGGGGGTGTCTTGAGAACTTACAAATAATGGGATTTTGACAAGCATAATAAAAAGGCATATGGCAGGTTAATGATCTATATGACATGATATTTCAAGGTAGAGAGTAAATTCAGATCCCAACATCAGGATTTATGAGAATCCACTAATGTTTCAGAGAGGGTTGTCATCTGGTCAGGGGAAGCCAAGATTTATGAGGAACTACGAAGTTTTTAGAGAGGGTTGTTATCTGGTCAAGGAGAGCCAGGCAGGGATGAGTTCAAGGCAAGGGCAGGCATTCCAAACAAGTTTAGACATCTCAGTAATTTATAGTAAAACAGAAATTAACTTTTCATAACTTTGTGACCATATGGCTCCCAATCTTAACAGTGAATTAGGCTGGGTTCATCACTGTCATCTGTTAAAAGTAAAAAAAGGCCTCTCCTTTTTATATTTAGGCAGCCTAATTATAGGTATGTGACTCAGCCACAAAACTTACAAATTGATTTTCAGAAGTTAACAGGAGATATTATTTGGTTAACGCCTAGCTTACAATTATCTACTGCTGATCTGAGACCTTTGTTTGCTACATTGTGTGAAGATCCCTCTCTGGCCTCACCTCAACAGCTCACTGCTAAAGTAAAAGCTGCTTTATTAAAAGTTGAAACTGCTATCAAAAATACACAGTTTACTAGAGTTAATTTAAAGAAATAGATATCTTAATGCTTGCTACTACTCATACTCCTACAAGTGTTATACAGCAATATTCACAAGTTATAGAAAGGCTTCATCTTGCTCACTCTCCTCAAAATACTTCAAAAATATTCCATGATCTTTTTGCTCAGGTTGTTGTTAAAGGAAGCAATAGAGTTCTGCAATTAGTGTGAGTTGAGCCTTTTCTTATTGTAGTGCCTTTTTCAGCTCAACAGCAATGGTGGCTTTGGCAAACTTCACATGCTTGGCAAATAGCTTTTGCTGATTTTCCTGGCCAAGAAGATAATCATTATCCTCATAGCAGACTTATTCAGTTTGCTGCAACAAATTTTTATTTTTCCAAGAATTATACCTACTCCACCTTACACCTGAGGCACTAATTGTGTTTATTGATGTCTCCAGTTCATGAAATACTGGCTACTTTAGCTTGGCTCATATGAAGTGGTGCTGAGTTCTTACAAATCTGCACAAAAAGCTGAGCTTCAAGCTCTCATTAATGCTTTAAGCCATTTTGCTAATGAATCAGTTAATATTTACAGAGACAGTGCTTATACAGTGGGAGTGGAGTGCACATAGAAGCATATGCAATCTGAAAGATTGTTTCATTTATTTCTGACCCTACCAAAAAAAAAAAAAAACAAAACTCCAAGCACATCAATATCCTTACTTTACTGGATACATTAGAGCTCATTCCAAACTTCCAGGTCCTTTGGAAACAGGAAATGCTAAAGCTGATCTTCTTGTTGCAGTGTGTAGACAATTCAATCCTTATGATTCTGCTCAAGCTTCTCATTCTTTACATCCAACTGCCACCACCAGTTGCGCCAATCTGGCAAGTTCCAGTGAAGGGCGAAGGGGCATAAGAAGGATAAAGACTAATGGACTCAGATGTGAAGATAAAGTGGGGTACAAGTGGAATGCTGCCCCCCATAGAGAATCAGGCCTGAAGAATTATACCAGCAACCCTTCTTTATATATGTCTCATTAATCAGATTAAAGACTATGCAAGCATTATTCTTTGTATTCATGAAAGTTACAGAGTTAGCAACATTATGCAGCTCATTCCTCAGTTACATTCTACAGTTGCAAAGGCAATGTTAGGAGATTTGTGTAGCTCTCAAGAAAGTCCATTGTTGAACGTTTCTGTTATGCTGCCCGGTTCCAGTGCAGCACGGCTGGTGTAACATTGTGGATCTTTAGCAAGAGAGTTCCCTTATGCCCAGGAGCTGTGATCATTCTCTCAAAGACCCTCCTCATGGAGGGCATTCCCACAGCAACTAGGCATCCTGCACCTTTGCACAGAAACTTTCCCAGCCCAAGCATGCCACAGCCATGATGTCATCAGAGACCCCAATATCAGACACTGCTCCCCCATTCTCTATCACCACTCTCCACAAACTCTCCACTGCTTCTACCCTTTCCAGGGCCCTTGCTTCACCTCACTCTATCTCACCCACACATGGCCACTCTTGCACACTACTACTTCACTGAATATGACTGACAAGATAGCCTTCCTTAAAGTACCTACATGTGGCATGTGGTGAGGAAGTGGGTCCTTTGCAAGTGGCAGCAGAGATGGAAGGAGGAAAATACAGAAAAACACCGACATCCCACGCACTCAGATGTCTGCAGACAGCGCTCTTTCCACAGGATCCCAGCTGATGGAGGTGCACACACACCTGCTGACAATGTGGAGACAGATGTGAGGGGGCCTGAGCCAGCCAGCTTCCAGCACTACCGCAAGTACCTGAGACAGCCAGCTGCACAGAGGAGAGGTTCCCTGTGGCCCTGGAGTGGTTGGCCCAGTGCTCTAGGGGCTGAGGCAGAAGGTGCCTTGACAGAGCAGAGGCAGAACACACTGCTCAGCTCAGGGGTGGGAGTGAAGAAGGGAGGATGAGGAGCTGGGTTCCCACCACCTCCTTCAAGGGCACTCCCCAAGATACTGAAGAACCTCCCACTGCACCCCAGTTCCTAAGACTTCCACCAGCTCCCAATACCACCAACCTCCAACACATGGAAATTTACGGGCATTCTAGACCCAACAAAAGCTCTCTGTGCCTGGTCCCCGAGGCTCATGTCCATTCCCAAGTGTCTCAATGCCTTCACAGGGTAAAAGTGGTAAAGGACAATTGTGAGCTGTGTGAACATGTTAAAACCTATGAGTGTTCAGGTTACACATAGGTTGGGGACACACGTTTGCAATGTGTTAATGTAAATATGCAGGAAGGTTAGGGTAGTAACCTTCCTGTCCAGAGAAGATCATTAATTTCTAAATGGGGGCATGTAGTGAACGGTTGCATTTGTATACTGGGAAAAATGAAGGATTAATTTACACCCATATTTTATGTTTCTTCATTGATTACTAAAGCAAGCTGGCTTGTGCTGAAATATTCAGGAGAGAGTGAATGTGCAGGCTCCTGATAAGCACTCAGTGCCTTTGAGTTTCTGGGAGTCACAAGGACAAAATCTTATTCTAAAGCAAGTTGTAGATCCTGCCTGCCAACCTCCTGATGCCAGTGAGATCATTTTTGAGAGACACTAATAAATGATCACTCTTCTATGGAAATTGATTTGTCTGATTTTTATTCCTACTAGGCAGGAGGGAAATCCATAGGTAGAAAACAACCTTTGTTAGAAAGCTAGCAGCTCACCAACTTCCAAACATCAGCAAGGAGCTGTGCAAAACCCAGTGGGTCTCTGCATTACACTATTCTCCTCATCTTCATCATCTTACTTACACCTTGAAAACCTTCCCAGGTGACGGGTCTGGTTTCTCTGCTCTTATTAAATGATGTCACATTTCAGTGTCCTGAAGATTAAAAAAGAACACCTGCTCAAGTAGAAGATGTCTCACAGGAGGAGAAAATCCAGTGAGGCCCAGGAACTAGGGGCCAGTCCCTCCAGTGACAGATCCTGGTGTTTCCTGCTCTCAGCACGTGAGCCCTATCTCCTCAGGGATCAAGGAAATTAAAGAACTTCCCACACTCTGCAGCCGGCTCTTTGGAAGTGACAACTGTGAACTCGCCCTTGCTTCTGGGGCATTGGCAACAGGGAAAAAGGTTTTCACAAACATCCTCAGGCCCAGGAGCCTGTCCTGTCATGGAAGCTATAGTTTAAAAGGTCTCTGCACTTCTGAGGGGAGGGAGCACTCACACCAAAACCCGCATGCCAGGTTCTGGCTGCCTCTCTCCAAACACAGGAGTCCTGGCTGCTGTGATCGTCCACTGAGCCCAAGTGCAGGAGCCCAGAGCACCCGGGTGAACACTTTTCTTTCATCAGAGAGGAAGAAGTGAAGCAAGGAGGTGGATCAGGAGTCTAGGTAAGTGACCATGTGGGCACCGTGGTGTCTTCTGGGTTTCACTTGGGTCCAGCACCAAAGCCACACAGGCATGAGGAGGAATCCCCGAGGAGGACCTGAGCTGTCAGGAGACGTGGGTCAGAGGCCCTGGACCAGCACCTGGTGGCTCCTGGTGTAGCTCACTGTGTTCTACAGTGACAGGGGTGTTGGGGTTCAGCCTAGTAGGAATCACAGGCCAAGGTTAATGTGCCTGAGGACTTAGTTCCAGCCAAATTTGATGGGCAGTCTGCCCTGCAGGGACACGACTTGAACATTCAGGGTGACCTCAGGGGCCCCTTAACACCTCCATGCTCACGTTACACAAGAAATCTCCAGCAAGCCTCTGACCTCATGCAGAATCTACCTCCCAGGGACAACCAGCAAGCAGAACGCTTCCCTGGTTCTGGGGTCTTCAAGGGCTTCATGGACGCAGGGATCTTTTCCTACTGAAATTGTTTACGTTCAGTTGATTTGGGTGAGACTATTTCCCAGCTCCCATCAGGATAGCCGACTTGAAGGAAAAGGTCGGATTATAGGAATGGGTTTCACGTGGCATACTGGGGGGGAGTGCATGTTCTGATAGGTTTTCTCACTTCAAAACTTAAATTCCCTTTCTCCACTTATTAATCTTTAACTTTTGTTCATACCCATTCTAACTTGTGTGATATGATTCACATTCTGCTTTTGACTTTATTTCCTGGTCAGGTAACAATGTTAATTAACTATTTGGTTGATATTAATCTGTTTTCCATTTGAATTTCTACCATTGAGAAGTGTATCTCCCTAATATCTGCCCATTTCTAATTTGCATTGTTTGGACATGTTCTTATTGAATATGTTGAGTCTCTTATACATTGTGGGTATTAATCTTTTGTCCAAAGAAGTACCTGCAAAAAAAAAAAAAAGAATAAAATTCTATTTTGTTTGTTGAATCTTTGCTGGAATTCTTGTTTCCCTTGCTGTGCGGGAGCTTCTGGGTAACACATGAGAAATGAGGAGTACCAGTAAGAAACAAGTTTGAGTAACAGTTCTGCAAACACAGATAGACAGAAGTGATTTTTGACAAATCATTACCCTGTGCACGGTCACCAGTATCATATCACACACTTTAGAATCACTGGGAGAGAAAATCTCAAAGTCTCCACAAACAATGTTAACACCAAGGAGACGGAAATGTTCAGGCCATGAAATAACCAGGAAACATTTTATGCTCATAGAGAATTACCTCAGTGTATCCCATAGACAAGGACAGGAAAAGTAAAAACAAGAAAAGTATTGTCAAGCCTATTCCAACAATTCGAATGTCCAAAATCAACTTATTATTTACTCAAGTGTCCACATACAGGGGATGTGAGTCTTATATTTTTAAATCTTCCTCAAATCATGCACAGTAGTTTATAGTTTTACCTATATGTATTTAAAATAACATTAGTGTATCATGTGAAATCAGTGATATTTGGTTTATGTCCTATAAGAATTTGAAAGATATTACTATTGCATGTGCCAAGTTTCAGCAGACAATATAGATTCCCATAATAGGTGTCATTTCTGACATTCATCACCCTTTCACTGTAAATGGACATTTGTACTCTTTGAATATACTTGGCATAATTGTGGATCTACATAAGTTTATATTTCGGATGCATTTAAACTTGATTAAAATATCTAAACTTTTACTCAAAAGGGTCATTTTTCTATATAATAAACACTGATACAGAATTCAAAACTTGGTTTAAGGTTGTTAAATAGAAAACCACTTGTGTAAGATGAAATAAAAATTGTTCAATATGCCCCTTTTTATTTGAGGAACCCAGCTAACTAGCTTGGTCAGAGGAACACAGTGTTGAAGAGCATTCCCATGTTCCCAGCACAGCCAGGTTCAAAATAGCACATTGACATAGAAAAGGTTTGAATTTAGACATACAAGCCTCCTTCAATTGCTTAAGTGTTGCTCACTTTTACAATGAAAATAACAGGGTCACCAGCTTCGTGGAGTATGATGAACACAAGACCTTCTACTTCTGCATTCTTTGTGGTACTGGCCCCTGTTCTAAGAGAATTCTTACAAATTGTAATTTCAACACTGAATACACCTTGTTTGTTTAAAAATGTTTAAGTAAATATTCTAGGTGGGACCTAAGTGTAGGATATTGGACTGCAATGCATATGTAGCCAATCCTAATATTCCCATGCAGGAATCTCTGGCTCAGAAGATGAACATCGGTCACTGGGAGCTGACAGGATGGCCACCAGGGATCTGGCAATAGAAATAGTGTTTTTGTCACAGATGGTAGTTGGCGTTCTAGGCAATGTCTCTCTTCTTTATCAATACCTCTTCCTTTACTGCACAACAAGCAGGTACAAGTCCCTGGATGTGATTCTCATGCACCTGAATGTAGCCAACACCTTGGTCCTTCTCTCTAAGGGAATTCCTGAAACAATGGCAGCTTGGGGGTTACGAGAGCTGCACAGTGACATTGGCTGCAAACTTCTTTTCTATCTACACAAACTGGGCAGAGATGTGTCCATTGGCACCACCTGCCTCCTGAGTGTCTTCCAGGCCGTCACCATCAGCCCCAGGGACTCCAGGTGGGCAGAGCTGAAGGTGAGAGTTCCCAGGTACAAGGGCACCTTACTCGCCATCTGCTGGGTTCTGAACATGATGCTGAGTATCCTGGTACCTGTCCATGTGACTGGCAGACAGAGCAGCAGAAATAACACCAACAGAAGGGACTACGGGCACGGTTCTGCTGTCTTTCAGGACAAAGTCCCAGGCACAGTCTACCTATTGTTGGCATTAGTCCGGGATATTTTCTGTGTGGGGCTCATGCTCTGGGCCAGCGGCTCCGTGGTTTTCATCCTCTATAGACACAAACAGCGGATGCAACATGTTCTCAGGAGCAATGTCTCCCCCAGATCTTCCCCTGAGTCCAGGGCCACGCAAGGCATCCTTGCCCTGGTGGGGGCCTTTGTGTCTCTGTCCACTCTCTCCTCTGCCTTACACATTTCCTTGGCTTTTGTAAAGAATTCAATTTTGTGGCTGGTGAACACCTCCACACTAATCGCTAGGTGCTTCCCAGCAGTCAGCCCCTACATTCTCATGAGCTATGACTCCAGAGTGTGCAGGATCCAGTGTGTCCATCCAAGGAAAATGACAACCCCTAAGAGTGTAAGAGAAACATAAATTGAATGTATGTTCACAATGGCTATTTGCTTATTCATTCATATGTCTCAGAATAGAAGCACAATTTTTTGAAACTGTGGTATCATGTGAGTCCAAAAGACGGAAATTTGAGTTTCTGCCTCGAAGTAAACTTTGAAATGTATAGCAATTGTGAATAGTGTATTGTCATGTTAATATTTATGCCAGTGAGTGTTATTAATGTCTGCATATGGGTAGCCCATCTTATGTGGAGTTATAATAATAGAAGATACAACAATCCATGTTGTGAAGTACTCACTGACGAAGTGTCATTTAAACAGTATTGAAAATTTTTTTGAGATTTACTAGCGTTAATATTATAGGAAAAACATCCATAAAAGAGGAACACAATTCAAGATGGTCATCTTAAAAATGGCCAAAATATAACTTCTTTCACAGAATAGTGAATAAATACCATTGAGCTCCTATCAGGGAAAGGTCAGTTTCAGAGATTAAAGACAACGCAAGCAAATAAGCATTCTCTACATGGCAGTTAGAGGGATGATGGTCACTTAAAAGGAGACTGTCATGAATACCTAAAAAAGAACTAATAAAATACATAAAAATAAACTTCACAAGTGTGCAAACATACACACACAACAAAGAGATCTCAAGGTTTATTTAAAACATTGCCATCTAGTGGCCAGATTAAAGTAAAGTAAATCAAAGAGGACAAAATCATTCACCATTGACCTTTACATGTCTTCAAGGAAGTGTCCCTCTTACTTGAGGGAGTGGTGTCTGATTGGACCTATCCCTGGAGAAGAGAGATCTCTGAAGAAGGGTTCAAGGAGGTCCTGGAGGGGAGGGGGTTCCACCCAGGACCAGCAGTGTTCTTGGCATATGTGATGGAGACTTTCAGGCCCTGCCACACAAAGGGACGGAGGTTTATTCAGGAAGTGGATGCACTTTCAAGAGAGAAGGTGAGCTATCTTGACAGTGAGAAGCACAATGTCAGCTGTGGTTTCCATGTGGATGGAAGGGCAGCACTGAGGGGCTGCCTGGAAGAGGGGCTGGGGAGCAAGTCTTTCCTGGGCTTCCCCCCATTTTGGAAGGGATCAGCCAAGGGCATAGCATTCAGGAGTTGCAATGGTTCATGAGTGTTTTTCTTGCATTTCAATTGTTTAAGGGCACTAAATTGCTAATTCAGCATCTTTCCATTTATTCCCAAATTCCTATCTCAGATCTGGGTCAAATATTGGATAAGCTTGTGGGGGAAAAAAAAAGGATTCATTAGAACTCATATTTTATATTTTCTTTAATTACAAATGCAACCAAAACTTGCTACTCAAAGGTAACATAGAGGACTGTGGTAACCATGAAGTACTCTTCAACTGAGGAAGTACATCAGCTTATCTGATACTGAATGAATTAAAGAAATGGCTGGTTAAACCCTCTGGTCTCAGCATTGCTTTCTGTAAAAAAACATGTTTCTCTCTTTCCATGGGCATTGTCCCACTTGAATTTCCAACCCTGCTGGAAGGGATAGAGATCCACGTTCATAAAGGTATTTTGCTGAAAATCTTGCAGATCAACCCAAATGTCCAAATTGATGGGAAATGAATTCTAGAAAAAAAAATCTAAGTAAGACCCTCACCAAACCCCTTGCTTTGAAGATAATAAATACAAACACATAATTGTTCTTTAGGTCATTAGCAACTGATAAAAGGCTTTCACAAACATGTTCCATTCCTCAGTCTTGTATTTCATTAATGCTACTTAAAAAGATATTGCAGCCTGGGGGAAGGTAACAGAAACTGACAGAAACACAGTTCAGGGTCTGGCTCCTTCTCTCACATACAGTACTGACCACTGGGACATCAAACATAGCCCACAGTCCAACAGCCACCAGACCCCTGTGAATATTCTATATCTCCGTCAGACACAAAGTTTGTAAAAAGGAGGTGTTCCAAGAGTCTGGGTAGGGATCACATTAGGGGAAGATGAAACACCATGATACACACACTCACAGAACGCACACAAATTGGGACATAGATTCTGTGCATTCCCCCAGCTGCACAGAACAAGCAAGACTTCTGAAGCCTGAGCTAAGCTAGGGAGCAGAGATGAGGTCCTAGACCCTACCCCACGTCCTGGCAACTGCTGACGTCCTTCAGTGCGACTTGCAAAATGGTGACTCTGTCCCCACACTGCCATTTGCAGAGGAAGAACGTAAGGAGATGTGACTGTGCCATGCAGTCCCCGTTGCAACTGCCAGCCTACAAGGTCAGGTATGGAATAAGGAACATCCTCATGTCCCAGATCTCCTTGCAGAGAGGCTCTGGCTGAAATTTAGCCTCTGACCACCTGGTCCCCTGGCAGACAACTCTTGCCCACCCTGAGCTACATGGTGAGTGAAACTTCTCCGTGGCCCTTCAGGGAGGAGCAGAGTGGATTGTGTCCACTGCACTGACAGGAATCCTGGCAGACAAAGGCTGTCCTTCAGAGAAGATTGTGGAAGAAACTCTGTGGATTGTGCCTTCCAGATGGGAAACTACCAGAAGAGGTGAGATTCTGGGGCTGGCAATGGGGCTGCTGAGCTTCCTGATCAAGCGAGGCAGAAGCTCCCTGAGCAGCCGGGGACTTTGGAAACGTGCTTGGGACCTGCTTCACCCTGACACGCTGCTGTAAACTGTGCTGCACTTCGAAGTCCTTTGGGTTTAATAAATTGACTGTTTTCTCATAGTTCAGAAACAAATTAGACACACATGTGTGTTTTCCATGCTATTCACATACTCACAGATATTTAAAATGTAGAGAAGGGGATGAATATCTGCTTACAAACTTATTCACTCCTGAATTTGTCCCATCAACCAGCTGCACACAGATAGGGAGAGGACTGCAGGATGGTGAAACACCATGATACACACACACTCACAAAACTCACACCGAATGGAACTCCCATTCAAGATTCCTTTATGAGGTTTCCATAAGATTTGCTTCTTGATTACCTCCAAACACCCTGGAAATAATTAGCATCACAGATTCCTGGATCTGGCCTAATGCAGAAGACTGTGATTCTGAACTTCCCGTTACCAAAGCCTCATGGTGTTTGGAAGCTCATGATTCCATATGCTCCAAGGATACTCCAACCTGCCATGCCAGGCTAGGTACATGGGCTGAGAGGTCTCCTGAGGCCCTGCAATGCTGAGACTCTGCCCTGTGGTCCTTCTACATTCCCCAGTGGGTGTCCCTGGACTGTTGCTTCTGGGTCAGGGAAAACCTTGACATCAACGTAGGCAGCCCAGAGTTGAAGAAATGGCTCTCATGTGTGGTATATTTGGACATCGCTGGTGGAAGCCCACTTGAGCAGTTCTGCCTTTTCTTTATTGACCACTTTCTGTTCATTGGTTTTGGACCACCCACCAGGAGGCAGCCTAGATTCTCAAATCTTCTCACTTTTTAGGACAAAGTCCTAGAAAGACAACAAAGTCCCCAAGGCAGAAATAGGACTTGGGCTTTGGTCCTGCCACTGAAATCCCACCCTAGAGAATCCCCTCTGCCTTTTATTGATTCAGGACTGTTTCCTTCAAACCGAGAAAGGAGAAGGGAGGGTGGCAAAGCACCACCTCTGCTTTCCTCCCCCAGGTTTCTTAACCTTCACTGCAGGATAGAATTATCTAGGGGAGGAGGTGAACAGTCCTGGTCCAGGTGGATTGGGCATGACCTGACAGCAGCTATCTAGGGTCACACCACCATGTGCCCAGAGAAACCCCCGGTCTGTTTCCCCCATGTTTTCCCATGAACAATAGCAGTAGAGTGGTTTGTGTAGTTCTAAGATTGGACTTGGGTGCCCTGGGGGGCAGGAATGTGCCCAAGGACTTTGATGCCGCCTGGGGATAAACCAGGTACAGACCGTGAGGATGAAGTCACCTTGGTGCTGACCATTATGTGCACCCTCCTTGTGACCCTCATGCAGGGTCCTCTTATTCTCCCTCCCTCTCTTGTGTCAGCAAGTTCCAGGGAATGGTATTCTGGGCCAGTTCGGGTCTGCCTGCTTCCCTCTTGAGTCTCACAGCTCCAGGGTCCAGTTCTGATGCACCAGGACCAGGTGTTTTAGAGCAAGCCTCCCGCCAGACTGAGGAAAGCAGCATCTTGGGTTGGGACCCAGTCCTAAGCAGTTATTACAGCTCATGAGGTGGACTGGGACACAGCCACAAGAGGAACCAGGCTATTTTCCCTCTACTCACACCCTTACTCCACCTGAAACACCTGGGAGGGTATTAAAATGCAGATACTGACTCAGAGCATCAGCTGCTGATGCTGGAGGGATCAGGTGTGTGGCATATATACCAAGGTCCTCTTTACTCAAGTAAAGAAATTTGGTGATTAAAACACATAGGAGTGACCCATCTTCGTATCCAGCCATTACATGTTAATTACAAAGAAAAGCTAACATTTACAAGAAAGCAAGCCCAGCTGGTCCAGGGGTTTTTAAAATGGAGTCTATGCACCCTTAAAAATCCTAGATACAATTGAGGGAGTCCATGAGCCTCATGGGGGAAAGTTATAGAAAGTTTTCAATATGCTCTGGCCACAGCTCTTCCTTCCCTCAACTGAATGCAGACAACAAAGTCCAGCCTGCCTGCCTCACTACATGACTTGCCCACCACAAGCTAGACTTTCCCTCACACACCACAATTTGTGTAAGTATCACAAATACTCATACTCAGCACAACTTTAAAGTATTCATGGTTATGAGACATGAAAAGGAAACTATTTTGATGCATTATTAAAAAATATGACATATTCTTTTACAAGTTGTCAAAAATACAATTGGTTTATTTGTCAGTCTAAAAAAAAGAGATGAGCTTGAAGTGATGAGGAAATATCAATGTGTCCTAGGTCAGAAAATGGACAAATATTGAGAGAAGTCAACCCAACACAATTTTAGAGTGACATTTAATGACAACGGGGACCAAGCCAAAGGGAAAATTCCCTCATAAGTAAGATACTAATCTAAATTCAGACAAGTATGATAATCACAGTGACACACTATTATTTACCATGCGCCACTCATTATCTAAGCAGGTTACATACTTCAATATCTCAACAGGGAGATAGATCACTATCTGCACTTCCTAAATGAGCTCAGACACCAGGCCTATCTCATAGAATTCAGTGCAAAACAAACTTCATAAGCGCTAGTGAGCCATGGCCCTCTTCAGGACTCTGGATCCATTCATTGGGCACAGAGCTGAACAGTTCAAATCTTTCAATGAAGTCACCTACAAAACAAAAGTCCCCAAGAAAGAAGAGCATATTCCCCATGTGCTGAAGGCAGTGAGAGTTCCCAGCGGAGGCACTCAGTCAGAGTCAGAAGGTGAAGACTCCAGGTGCCACTGTTGAAAAGACACACAGCTCTCCCCCACCCAATGACAGGCCTGGGGCGCAGTGTCTCTGATCTCAGCCAGGTGGGTGCATGCACAGATGAATTTCATAACTTTCTATTGACATGATGTTGTGACATCATTCCTTGGGTTCACTCAGGGTTTCATCCTATTATGTCTAATTTTCAAAGGATTTTATGACATTTTCATAAGCCCCATATAAATGGGCTCCAACTGGCCAAATGATCGGCAGTTATCCACTGATCCCCAGGTAATGTCAGGTCCACTCTGGGTACACACATCACAGCCTGGGAAGTGCCATTCGTGGCACAGGGCTGTTCCCAGCCTCTTAACCCTCCTCCACCTTTCAGTCACTTCCAGTTCCTAGGAGGCTGGGAACGGAGTCTTCTCCACCATGTAGGGGTCTCACTCCTAGTCACTGTCCTCAGAGGAGGAAGACACCAGAAGGTCCTCATGGAGGACACTCCTTGGGACACAGGGAGCCAGTTCCTCAGACTCCTTCCAGACACGAGGGCGGGGGGCAGCCAGAGGGAACTTCACAGAAGGAATGACTGTGGGAGCCAGGCTGAGCCTGGGGCTGGGCTGACCCTTGTGCCTTCTCATGGAGCCACATTCCTTGGGTTTCCCCTGAATGGGGCTGGACATTAGAGGCAGGAAGACAGTACCACCCTGTACTGGGCTCAGGCCAGGTGAGAAGAGCAGAGGCTGCAGGTCCACAGTGGGCTTCCAGCTTGGAGCCTGAGTGGTCGCCTTGGGTGCTTGTTTGGGTGCCAATCCACTTGTACTTGGGGTAGCTGGAGGAATCACCTGGGGACTCTGGAAGGACTTCAGTTTCTTAGGTTTGCTTCTGACCACACTGTTCACTGGCCTGGAACTCGACTGTGAATCCCCGGCAGGATGTTTCCTGTGTGCCTAGAGGTCAAAGACAGGACCAGGGTCAGGCTGAGCTACATCATGGGGCAAAGAGCAGACCCTGTAGCTGTGGGCTTGGAGCTGACAGCAGGGCGGGGGCAGACAGGGACACCCACCTCACGTCCCTGGGCTGCTCCACTGCTGATCAGCTGGGGATTCTTGTTGTGAGACCACGCAGGGCCTAATGATCTCATGTCAGCTGTCTTCCCAGCCGGAGGGCCTCTGAGAATGGGGTCCGGGGCATGTCTCCTCTTAGGTGCTAGGACAGGCAGCGGCCTGCAAGGTTTCTGTGGGACAGGAAAGCTCAAATCAGACACCTCAGGATTCAAAATTATCTCCCTATGGAAAGTGCCACCATATTTCCCCAGCATTTAACAGAAACTATGTGAAAATAGCTAGCAGTTTAGGAAGAAGGAAAATGCCCACCAGTACAATAAATAAGACAACAGGGACATTAGGGTTTCATCTAAATCAGGGATTTAAAAAGCCCAATACTAATCTGGGCTGTTTTTCTGTTTGGATTTGGTTTGGTTTTATGGCCTAACAATTTGATTTCTTCCCCATCAGATATTACTCTTCTGACTATCAATTAAGTTTCATCACATATTCTGTTTTTAAGATCAAGAAAAGGAGCCTTTTTCTCCACAATATGGAGAGTATAATGGAAAAAACTCTTCTGAAGGGCGATTTGGGATTTTTATCAAAAGTGTAGGAAATGCCTGTAGATACACACAACAGGGTCGTGTGACAAAAACATCAGGTGCACAAATTTTTTTCCCCTTTCATTGGGAGTCAGCTTGGAAAAAAAATAGCATAAAATATCCAAATAAAGAAATATAAAGTTAGGCACAGTGGTGCACACCTGTACCCCAGTGGATGGGGAGGCTGAGGCAGGAGGATCCCAAGTTAAAGGACAGAGTCAGCAATTTAGCAAGGCCCCAAGCAACTTAGCAAGACCCTGACTCAAATAAATAAATAAATAAATAAATAAATAAATAAATAAATACAAAAGATCTGGGGATGTTGCCCAGTGGTTAGACACACCTGGGTTCAGTCCCTGGTCCTGAAAAAAGATGAATGAAGAGGTGAGGAATGAAAGGAAGGTGGAGGAAAGGAGAACAAGGAGGAGGAGGGAAAAGAGAAAGAAGGAGCAGGGGAGGGAGGGAGGGAGGAAGGGAGGGAAGAAGGAGTCTGCATATGCAGGATGTCCTGCAGGCCAGCCTCAGTTGCAACGTAACCCTACTAGGGGCATAGAAGAGAGCCACTCACGGCACCTGGTTGTGAGAGCAGACTCACCCTCATGGGGACAGGAGATCCTGCAGTTGCCCGCCGGATCCTCGCCATCTCCTCTGAGGACCTCTTGGGAAGTCTCTGGGGCAGAGCCTTCCTCTGCTGCTCCTCCTGCCTGCAGAACAGATCCCGAGAACCTTATCTGACATGCCTGACCTCCTGTCCACACCAAGGATGGGGAGCCAAAGGCAATTCCAGAGCTCGGTCCCAGCCCTAGTGTGGGGACCAGGGAGGCAGGACAGCCCCTGTGCACTTCTTATCTGATGTTGCACCGTCCCTTATCCCAGAAGCAGCCCCCACTTCCAGGAATCCCCCTCTCCCCTGAACTTCTGAACTCCATAATTTCACTAGACCCCACTGCGGCTCTGCCTGCTCTGAGCAGCATTCCAAGTCCCCACACACCAGGGCTTCTCAGCCCCACAGTGTGCTCTGGGTGTGGCCCCAAGATGTGCAGCACTGGCCTGTCCCTCTGGCATGTCCCTGTCTGTGCTCACAGATGGAGGCACAGAAGAGGGAGGGGGAGATACTGAGGGTGCAAAGGCCATTCTGATTCTGCAGCATCCTCACCTTTGCCCTGGATCCTTCTCTCTCCTGACTACATCATCCTGGCCTCTCAGGGGCTGGGGCTTCCTTGGCTTCAGGTTTTCCTTGTCCTTATTTGAGTCCAAGGGCTGCCAGGAAACGGCTTGAGCACAGCACTTCCCTGGGCACCTGAGGCTATGGGGAGTGTGCCCAGAGGCTCCGCAGTCCTTGCACGTTGCCTGTGGAGGAGAGACCGCCTGCTAGTGAGTTGGAAGCAGCCACAGGCAGCCTTCAGAGGTCAGGACAGGGACGGGTGTTTGGAACCTAGATACATGGCCTACAGTTGCAGGAAACTCAAGATCTCATGGTCCTACCCAGAACCTGTCAGGCACCCAAGAAGGAAGGACTTTTGTGTCTAAGGGTGAGACCAATAAATCAGAGTTTGGTATTGCACAGACACCAGGCTGGAGGTGACACCAAACAGGGAAAGGGGTTGTTCCTCAGGGGCTCTGAATGGCCAAATTGCTGGATGAAGACAGCACAAACCAGGTCCCTGAGATACGACAGAGCAGTCGTCACAGACACAGAGGGCCCTCTGGAGACCCGCTCTCTGGGGTCCATGCAGAACCCTCTTCTCCTAAGTTCCAACCCTACACTTACCACAGTGTCCTCCTCCTCTGGTGGGCGAGCCCATTGCCCCTCTGCTCCCCTCTGTCGCTTCTTCAGGTTCTTATCTTTAGCAGCTCCTTGAGGTGGAAGATGTGTGTAAACACCTGACACAGGTGTCACAGCCCTGGGCTTCTGCTCAGTCTTGTTCATTAATTGATTGTTAGATTTCCTGGTGATAATAACAGAATTTTTCAAAATTATACAAACACAAGAAAAATGTCCAGCCTACACCCAACTCCAGAGGGGAGGGACTAACTGACACCAAGTCACACCCACCACAATCTGGTATTCTCAGAATTAATGTCCCATTCTGTGATCCTCTGCCAGCATCGACCAGCTCCCTAAAGGAGACGCTGCCTGAGAGAAGCCCACTGACTTACAGAGGGCAAAATGCCATGTGCACCCTTGGCAGGAAAGTGTTCTAGGCTCTGAGTTTCTGCCCAGCCTCTTACTATAGGATGAAAGTCTCAAACAATATTTATCAAAGCCAGTAGACAGGAAGCCAATAACTACTGGGTTTTCCCAATTATATGCAGAAAAGCAGAAAACCCAACAGTGTTATTTTGGTTTTTATTTATTTTATTTTATTTGTTTTGTTTTATTTTTCTTTTGTTGTTTATTTCCTTGTTTCTTTGTTTTTTTTTTTTGTTTTGTTTTTTTTTTTTGGTACTGGGGACTGAACTCAGAGGCACTCTACCACTGAGCCACACCCCCAAGCCTATTTTGTATTTGATTTAGAGACAGGGTCTCACTGAGTTACTTAGTGCCTTGCTTTTGCTGAGGCTGGGTTTGAATTTGACATCCTCCTGCCTCAGCCTCCCAAGCCACTGGGATTATAGGCGTGCAAAACTTCATCTGGCCAGAAAACCCACTGGTTTTACAAAATAATTTCTTAATCAGAAAACCAGCCAGATGCAATGACAAAGCATTTCAAAGCTCTGATATGTAAGCTCATGAGCACTTTGGGATGTTTCACAGAGACCCCATAAGCACACGGCAGGGTCCACGGGGAAGATGGCACAAAGCCACACCAGGACAAGCAAACTCAGGGTACCTGAGCAAGCCAACAATAGGTGCAAACTTACCCCTAGGCAACTCAAATGTAAGCTGTGTTAGAGTTAGCAACACGCAGGACAGACACCCCCAAGAGAGGCAGAAATCTGCTGTCCACACCTGGGCACCCCCAGGCAGTTCCCACAGTACTCGTGACGCTGGACCTACCCTTTCTTATGGTCTCCTCCTCTATGTGAGATTGTGCGGGGCCTGTCCACCAAAGGCTGGTATTTTCCACTGGTGACACAGCGGGCTGCTGGGTCCTCTCCTGGCCTCAGAGGGAATCTCAGCAGAACCTCCACAGAGGCGACAATCATCCATTTCTCTTTCAATACATCGATCTGATGAAGAGAATCAAGATATAGTTCAAGTTCTCTAGGCAGGAAGAGGTCTTGGGATAAAGAGATGAATGAGCTCCTGATTCCTTTAGTTCTAATGATGTGTAATCAATTAAAGTCTCTTTAGTCCACAGCCCACCACGAGGTGGATCATGACCTTTACATGGCACCAAAGGGCACCACCTGAGAGTACAAGGACAAGGCTGATATTCCACAGCAGTTGCATGCACCTGTGTCCATCCTGTTGGTGCCTGCACATTTTAACTGGCCAGCACTCAGGTGTTTGAAGTTTTTTAAACCATGAGCACCCACTCCCAGCCCAGGCAGAGAGCCTGCCTCAGAATGGACTCTCTCTTCGACTCCACCCCTTGCCCAGCCTCTCACTAGCCCCAAGGTCTCGCACACTTACGTCTCTTTGTGGGATCCCACACTGCTTCAAGAACTGCCTCCCCTGTTCCATGGAGAGGGTGTTGGGATCCATTGGTGCTGATCCTTCCCAAGGGGTTCTGTTTCCCTAGAGGAGAGAAAATGGGACCCTGAGTTCCCCACATCCCTGGATTCTCCCTCACACAGAGGCACTGAGGATTCTGTCATTCCCAGGAAGCAAGTCTGCTTACTAAACCTACCCTGCTTTACACAAAGGGAATGCAGAGACCCTCATACCACATCATACAATGCCTAGGAAAATTGTCATGTCATTGGCTTCAAAGACAATTCAATACACTGATAGCCACCAACTTGCAAGCTTAAGGCAGCACGTTTCACACCTTATGATGGTGCAAAAGTGGAATCTGTACTATACAAACCTTTGCATTTTAAACTTTGCTTTTTACCCAGACTAACAATACTTGGCAGGATACTCTCTGACGATGCTGGGCAGTGGTGCCAGCCATTTGCAACTCCCAGATAGCCACACAACCACGAGGTAACCAATGGGCACTCCACAGTGCACCATCCTACCAGTGTTTGTTGGACACCAGCATTCAGTAAATGACAGGAGATGGTCAACATGTGTGGGGAATAGGTTTCTTTAAATATTCTGAGCACATTGAAGGTGGGCATGGCTAAGCACCAGGCTCTGTAGGTTGAAGGCTTTGAATAAATATTTGCCTTATGCTATATTCAATTTACTGTAGATTTGTTGGAATGTAATCACATCACAAGATTAGCTATATTAGAAAACTGGAAAAGTAGTCAGGCATGGTGCCAGACGCCTGTAATCCCAGGGGCTAGGGAGTCTGAGGCAGGAGGATCCCCCAGTAAACAAAAAGGAAAAAAAAAAGAAAGAAAGAAAACTGGATGTTTTCGGTCTGTATTCCCCTTGGTTATAATTTGACAAAATTAGCATGGCCTGGTGGCACACGCCTGTAATCTTAGTGGCTCCAGAGGCTGAGGCAGAAGGATAGTGAGTTCAAAGCCAGCATCAGCAAAACCGAACCACTTAGCAACTCAGTGAGACCCAATCTCTAAACAAAATATAAAATAGGGCTTAGGTTGTGACTCAGTGGTTAAGTGCCTGTGGGTTCAATCCCAGTACCAAAGATAATAAAAATTAAAAAAAAAAATCAGACAAAATTAAATAAGGCTAAGCCATGTCACTCCACTGTAATGTTAAATATGTTGTAACTTATGAAACACATTCAATGAAATTCCTGAAATCAAGTAGCTTGAAATAAACAATGAAATTCAAATAGATATCATAAAGTCTCAGAAATTTAAAGATAAAGCCTTTTGTGGACATCTTCATCAGCAGTGTAAATCCTGCATTCAGGGGCAAGTCTTCATCTAAATGACCATGTTCTAAAATGTAAAGGTAGGCTCAGCTTATGAATTAGAGACCCAAAATCACATCATTAAAAACAGAAAAGAATGGAAATTTTTACCCAAAAATAGATTCTAAGGAAAAAATAAATAAAATATGACAAGATCGAGGGTTTATTTCAAAACAATAGGACATCTTATAACAGGCTGTCATAAAAAGATACTAAATCTGTTGGAAAAACTATGTTAAGAAAACAAAAGACAATATTTGCCACAGCAAAAGAAAAGAACAAATTCAGAAATTCTATGGGGGAAAACTTATTTTAAATAAAAAATAAAGTCTGATTTGTTTTAAAAATGCAAATGATTATTTGAAACCCAGCAATTGAAGAATAAGAAGGGAAGGACATCTCAATTTCAAGATCAGCATGGAAAATTTAGCAAGACCCCATCTCAAAATGAAAAATACAAAGGGCTGGGGATGTGGCTCAGTGGTAGAGCACCCCTGGATTCAATCCCCCAGTAACACACACATATAAATAGAGAGGTGGGGGGGAAGGGAGAAATATGCAACAAACAAAAATAGAAAAGTGGAGAAGATTTTCCAAGTTCAAGTTGAGGATAAGACTCTTATCCTCCACCAACAACTTAGCAGCTCACAGCCAGATCCTGCTCATCTTGGTATGTGATTCTATGGTCAGGGTCATTTTTTTCAACCAACTCCTATTGAATCAATGAATACACTGAAATAAAATACAAGTGTATCAATCCCTGAGAGTCTTTACATTCCTTCCACCCAGGGACTCAAGGTCACCCTATCTGCTCAACCACACAACTCCAGCTGAGAGTGACGAATCTTTGGGAACTCTGACTTCTTATAATATTTCTAAAATGTTTTTAATTAGCTTCTGTACTAAGAAAGGCTATTACACCAATGACTTGAAATGCATTCTGCTGTCATGTATAACTAACTGGAATAAAAAAAAAGAAAAAAAAAAGAAAGGATATCACACCATTAATGAAGTCTTTTCTCTGTGTGTGTGTGTGTGTACGTGTGTGTGTGTGTGTGTGTGTGTGTGTGTGTCTGTGGTGCTGGGGATTGAACCCAGGGCCTCGTATATACGAGTCAAACACTGTGTCAGCTAAGCTATATCCCCAGACCTAATTAATTCTTAATACCTAAAATCACACACTAAATATCTTTTTTCATATCCCTATTTTTCTATTGGGATTAAACCAAGGCAAAAAATAATGATGAAAACTCACCTTTTGTCTTTCTGCCTGTCTCTGGCCACACGGGTATGTGAACAAAGGGCCACCTCCACTGGAGACCCTGCGGCTTCCAGGAGCTGAAAAGATGGACTGAGGGTAGGCCCCTTCTACCAGGCTTTATATACTGCCTCAGGACCCCTGGATCTGCCCCGGAAGACCTGACCAGATTGATGTAAGCAATCACGTGATCTACTCATTGATTGATGGAAGGTTCTGCTTGGTGTTTCAGCTCCTTACCACACTCATTTTCTTACATTCTTAAAAAGAATTTAATTTCCTACTTACAGTTCCCAAGACTGCAAAGAGCTTAGCATATAACTGTATACTTTCAACAACAAATAGATGTGACTCTGTATACACAGTAATATCCAGATTTCTAGTAGTGTAAGTCCCAACAGGCAAGTTCTGAAACCAGCCCAGGTGCTGACTATAGATGAATGGATAAAGAAGGTGTGTCCTATGTGCAGGACAGAGTAATATTCATAAAAAGAATGAAATTATGTCATGTGCATAACAATGGATGGTACTGGAAAGCATCATGTCAAGCATAATAAGCCAGACCCAGAAAGCCAAGGGTCACATCTTCTCTCTCTTATTTGTAAGCTGGGGCAGGGAGCTTTTATGACAAAAGAGGAGGGTTTGGGTGTGACTCAGTGTAGAGCACTTGCCTAGCACTGGGTTCCATCCTCAGCTGTGTATTTGGGGTAAAACTGGGAGTTCATAACCAACTTGAATCTAATGTATGAAATATGATATGTCAAGAGCTTTGTAATGTTTTGAACAACCAATAATAAAAAAAGAAAGAAAGAAAGAAAAATAAATTTTTCTCCATCTACAACTAAAAAAATTATGATTCCACTCTAATGGATAATTATAAAAGGAATAAAATGTTTAATAACTACACACATATGCAGATGCTTCTCAGCTTAGAAGCACTGAGCAACTCAGGGAGACCCTGCCTTGAAACAAAATAGAAAATACAGCTTAGGGTGTGGCTCAGTGCTTAAGTGCCCCTGGGTTCAATCCCAGTACCAAAAATAATAAAAATAAAAATATTAATCTGAGAAAACTAAATAGTGCTATGCCATGTCACTTCTTTATAATGTTAAATATGTCTTAACCCATGAAACACATTCTTTGAAATTCCTGAAATTGAGTAGATTGAAATAAACAATGAAATTCAAATAGAAATCATAAAGTCTCAGTAAAATAAAAGAGAAAGCCTTTTGTGGACAACCTTAGCAGCAGTGTAAATCCTGCCTTCAGGGGCAAGTCTTCATCTAAATGACCATGTTCTAAAATATAAAGGTGTGCTCAGCTTATGAATTAGAGACCCAAAATGACATTACTAAAAATAGAAAAGGATGGAAATTTTTAGCCAGAAAATAGATTCTTAGGAAAAAATAAATAAAATATGACAAGATGGAGGGTTTCTTTGAAAACAATAGGACATCTTATAACAGGCTGTCCTAAAAAGATACTACATCTGTTGGAAAGGACTATATTGAGAAAACAAAACACAATATTTGCCACAGCAAAAGGAAAGGACAAATTCAGAAATTCTATGGGGAGAAAACCTATTTTAAATCTAAAATAAAGTCTGATTTGTTTTAAAAATGTAAATGATTATCTGAATCCCAGCAACTGAAGAATAAGAAGGGGAGGGCATCTCAATTTCAAGATCAGCATGGACAATTTAGCAAGACTCCATCTCAAAACTAAAAATATAAAGGGCTGGGGATGTGGCTTAGGGGTAGAGAACCCCTGGATTCAATTCCCCAGTAACACACACTTAAAAACACACACATATAAATAAAAAGACAGAGCCAGACGAGAGAGAGAGAGAGAGAGAGAGAGAGAGAGAGGCAACGAAAAAAATAGAAAAGTGGAGAAGATTTTCCAAGGTCAACTTTAGAATAATACTCTTATCCTCCACAAACAACTTAGCAGCTCACAGCCAGATCCTGCTCAACTTGATCTATGATTCTCGGGTCAGGGTCATAATTTTAACCAACTCCTATTGAATCAATGAATACCCTGAAATAAAATACAAGTGTATCAATCCCTGAGAGTCTTTAAATTCACTCCACCCAGGGACCCAAGGCCACCCTATCTGCTCAACCACACAACTCCAGGTGAGAGTGACCAGTCTTTGGGAACTCTGACTTCTTATAAAAAATGAAATAATGTCATGTGCATAACAATGGATGGTACTGGATAGCATCATTTTAAGGAAAATAAGCCAGACCCAGAAAGACAAGAGTCGCATCTTCTATCTCTTATTTGTAAGCTGGGGCAGGGGAGATTTTAAGGCAAAAGAGGAGGTTTGGGGTGTGACTCAGTGGTGGAGCACTTGCCTAGCACTGGGTTCCATCCTCTGCTCCATGGAAGGAAGGATGGAAGGAAGGAAGGAAGGAAGGAAGGAAGGAAGGAAGGAAGAAAGAAAGAAAGAAAGAAAGAAAGAAAGAATGAATGTTTTGTCCATCTACAACTAAAAAAATTTGATTCCACTCTAATGTATAATTATAATGCACCAATAAAATGTTCAATAAATACACACATATATAGATGCTTCTCAGCTTAGAATGGGGTTACACATTCTAAGTTAAGTTGAAATATCCAAAGTCAAAAATGCATTTAGGCACATGACCTACTGAATTCCAGAGCTTAGCAACATAGTAGTACACTGGAGAATTAGTGTTTTCTCTGTGACAGGGCTGACTGGGGCTGCAGACCACAGCTCTGCCCCACCATCCTGGGAGGACATGGGAGGGCACCACACTAGTCCAGAAAATGATCAAAATTTAACATATGAAATCCTTTGGACCCTGGCCTCTGAGATACCATTGAGAACTAGTATTTAAGAAGATCCAAGGACAGACCTGCACCACAGCAGAGCATACCTGTAATTCAAGCAAGGCAGGAGGATTGCAAGTTCCAAGCTAGCTCCGCAACTTGGCAAAGCTGTAACTTAACAAGACTTGGCCTCAAAATCAGAAACAAAAAGACTGGGGATGTGGCTCAGTGGTAGGGTGCCCCTGCATTGAATCCCCGGTACATGTTCAGAAAAAAGAAAGTCTGCTGGGCTTTCTCTGTGCACAGAATGGGACTATGGTGTGTCTAATGACAATAGGTCCCTGCATTCTCATTTATCAGTAGAATCATAGGTCAGGTCTGTGTGCTAGCAGGAAGATTTTGGAATAATTGTTACACGTTTGGCATGGATCACACACCAACTGAAGTTTCGACCATGCTGAGGCGTAGGTCAGCAGGAGAGCACTTGCCTAGTTTCGAGTAATGACCCACTGTGATGCAAGCAAACAAAGCAGGAATATTGATCAGTTTTCTTTCCTTAATTTGTCCTCATCTGGTTTTGGAATTATGGTGATACTGGATTCACAGAAAAAAAATGGAAGCATTCATTCCTTTAATATTTCTTGGAATACTTCAGGGAGGAGTTACATTAGTTTCTGATTAAATGTCGGGAAGAACTCAGCTGAGAATCCATCTTCTCCTGGCTTTTTCATTGTTGTTATTGGAAGGCTTTTTGTTATGGCTCATTTCAATACCAAGTACCAAAAGAAATATTTTAGGGTCAGAAGATGTAGCTATGTAGTACAGTGGGTGATTAGCATGTGTGAGGCCATGGATCTGATATCCAATACTATCGCCCAAATATTGGAGAATTCAATGAAACTTAAGGTACTCAAAGGCATTGAAGAATAAGGTTTCCAAATATTTCACAAAATACTTACTGATATTTTCAAAAATATATTTGTCACCTCTAAAATCATTGGAATTAAAAAAATACTAAAACTTGTGTTAGCAAATGTTGGCACACTGAAGAATATACGAGGACCAAGTGATTCTCATATGAGAACTGCAATAATTATTGCTGTTATATGAGATTCACTCGGTCCTCATACAAGCTTCTATGAAAGGAACTCTGTGATTTGCAGATATCTTTTGAAAATCATTTCTGTTAGAAAATATATAAGTCGGCGGCACCTGGCCGAGTGCGGGCGACGGTGGCCCGCGGTCTCTTCGGGAACGTCCAGAATTGTAAGGCTACCTGCTGAGATTTGAAAAATGGCAACAAATGAAAGTGTCGGCATCTTTAGTTCAGCATCACTGGCTGTGGAGTATGTAGATTCATTTTTACCTGAGAATCCTCTACAAGAACCATTTAAAAATGCTTGGAACTACATGTTGAATAATTATACAAAGTTCCAGATTGCAACATGGGGATCCCTTATAGTTCATGAAGCCCTTTATTTCTTGTTCTGCTTACCTGGATTTTTATTTCAATTTATACCTTACATGAGAAAGCACAAAATTCAAAAGGATAAACCAGAAACATTGGAAAACCAATGGAAATGCTTTAAAGTACTTCTTTTTAATCACTTTTGTATCCAACTGCCTTTGATTTGTGGAACCTATTATTTTACAGAATATTTCAATATTCCTTATGATTGGGAAAGAATGCCAAGATGGTGTATGCTTTTGGCAAGATGCTTTGGCTGTGCAGTCATTGAGGATACTTGGCACTATTTCCTGCATAGACTTTTACACCATAAAAGAATATATAAATATATTCATAAAATTCATCATGAGTTTCAGGCTCCATTTGGAATGGAAACTGAATATGCACATCCTCTGGAAACCTTAATTCTTGGAACTGGATTTTTCATTGGAATCGTGCTTTTGTGTGATCATGTGATTCTTCTTTGGGCATGGGTGACCATTCGCTTGATAGAAACCATTGATGTCCATAGTGGTTATGATATTCCTCTGAACCCTTTAAACCTCATCCCTTTCTACGCTGGTTCTCGGCATCATGATTTCCACCACATGAACTTTGTTGGAAATTATGCTTCAACATTTACGTGGTGGGATAGGATTTTTGGAACAGATTCTCAGTTTCATGCCTATTATGAAAAGAAGAAGATGGGGAAAAAGACTGAATAAATATCTCTTGTACACATCCCTGAAGATTCACTTTTTCCTGAATTGAAACTGGTAGCTAACATTGCTTCTGGGGAGCAGAAATAAGCATGTGTCTTGGCTGCTAAATGATACAACAACATTAACAACCTTTAATTATCTTCCTAGTGGGAACTTTTTCTACTTTTACATACAAGTTCTGTATATGTAGGAATAAATAAATATATATTTGAGTATAATTTTCATGAGGAAGTTTTAAAGGCCGTGTTGTTAACCTTACAAAAAAGTTTTCAGTGATGGAAGAAATATACTCCCCTACCCCTCACCTTTCCCTGGTAATACCAGAGGCCTGAAGTTGACATTGGTCTTTGGGTCTTTAGATCTTTTAGATATTTGTCATTTTAGAAAATTTTTAATAATGGTCCTGGCCTTATATTTAACTTGAAACCTTTATTATAGATTTTTGCCTAAAATTGAAATATCATGAATTAAACCCACATCAGCTGATAACAGTGAGTGATGGATCCTGCCAAATCAGAAATGGCCAACATCAACACCTTCTACTCTCATTTGGAACTGACGAGTCTGGGGTGAATCCTTCTCTGAAGAGTCATTATTTATTGCAATGCGGCATAAGCATCTATAAATAGTATTTCTGACTTCAGATATAAGTGAAATATTTTGGTCTAAAGTTTTTTGAAAACTTGAAATTTTAAAAAAATATTAAGGAGCTTTATTTCTGTTATTTAACCTTTCATTTTTGTTTATCAAGTTTTCATTAAGGATGTATCTTTGAAATTTTGTGAACTGACTTGCTGTATTTGCACTTTGAGCTATTGAAATAAATGTGATTCTTGTCTGATTATCTGGTTTGATTATCTGGTTTCCAGTTTTGAACATTAACTGTCAACTTTTATTATAAGGAAAAGTACAGAAGTCATTAAATTATTGTTTCATAATAAAAGGACTTAGTTCTAAAAAAAAGAAAATATATAAGTCAATTCATTTCTTAATAAAGATTAGCTGAAGGACATATGGTTGAACTGATGCAAGCAAAGAGATATGGCAGAATCCCACATATGATAATGATAAAAATAAAGCAAGATACCATGACTGTTCATTCAACTTGACAAAGAAATGTCACTAAGCATCAATTTATCTTTCCTATAGAGAAATAGCTGACTTAATTCCAAGTGAAGTCCAAGAGAGCACCAGGAGACAACCTCCATTTTCTATATTATCTAGTATATGAAAGGAGGCTCTACTAGGAATTTACCCCAAGGGCAACAAACACTGAGCCACATCCCCAGTCCTTTTTATTTTTTTTATTTTGAGACAGGGTCTCACTAAGTTGCTTAGGACCTTGCTCATTTGCTGAGGATGGCTTTGATCTTGCAATCCTCCCACCTCGGCCTCTGGAGTTACTAGGATTACAGGAATTTGCCAACGTGCCTAGCTTATCAAATACTGTTTAGGAAGTGATATTAATGGCAATAAAACACAGGAATTAAATGAGTTTATAATATACAGGGATATATATTGGAAAAGCAAAAAAAAAAAATCAAAAAAATGCTACAAAGTAAAACAAGAAAATCACCTAATTGAATATACCATCTATATATTTTAAAGACATCCAAGATAATATGTAAAAGATACTGCAGTTAAAAAGTATAAGAAAAATCTAAATCTAAAATAACTGTTTTTCTGGGCAAAGTGGCACACACCTGTAATCCCAGCAGCTCGGGAGCCTAAGGCAGGAGGATCTTGAGTTCAAAGTCAGCCTCAGCAACAGCGAGGCCATATGCAACTCAGCGAGACCCTGTCTCTGAATAAAATTCAAAAAGGACCTGGCTCAGTGGCCAAGTGCCCCAGTGTTCAATCCATAGTACCCAAAAAATAAAATAAAATGCTAAATCCCTGTATGATAAAAATTATCAAGGATTCCTTAGATACATCGGGTTTAAAGAAAAGGAAAATTCCAAATACTACCTTTGTTACTGGATTAACCTTCTCCTTTGGTCTAAGACAACACTGGGACATTAAACACCTGGATTTACTTCTCTCAACTCTGGCATCTGGGATGACCAGAGTGACATTTCAATACATGTATAAAATATACAATGCTCCAAAGAGCATAACTGGCATATCACATCAAACATTTATCATGTATTATGTGTTGGAAACAAACTATTCTCTACTAGTTGTTTTGAAATATACAGTTAAGGGGCATTGATGGTATTTATCTACTGTGCAATAGAATATTAGTAGATATCACTCCTATCAACTTTCCCTGTGGGCCTGTGCCTTACCTTCCTACCCTGTGTCCTTACCTCTGTTCACTTATTCTCTCTCCTGAGACAAACATTTTAAGCTTCCACGTGTAAGTGAGAATACGTCACACTTTCTGTATTTGTACAACAGAGTCTACATTTCTACTTATGATAATGTCCTCCAATTTCTTCAATGCTGCCACAAATGACAATATTTCATTCCTTTTAATAGCTGAATAGTATTCCAGGAGAGGTATGCATGTTTATTTCCTTCATCCAGTCATCCATCCATGGACACCCAGCATTCCCTGCTCTTCTTTATGTGCTCCACTGTCCGTGTCCAGGGATCAAGGAAAGGAGCCTCCCCAGACACTCCCAAGTCTCTTTGGAGATGCCAGGTAGGAGCTAGGGGCTTGTTTTGGTAATTGCAACTGGGCAAAAAATTTTCTGATGATCTCAGCTTCCCCAGCTACACGGTCCTTGCCATGACAGGTGACATGATCATTGCAGCTGTGCAGGGAGGTGAGGTCACATAGTCACAAAGCCATATCTCAGGGTCTGGCTGCCTCCACCCACACAGCCCTGCCTGTCAGGACCACTGGGTGTGCTCAGCAGTCAGCAGAATGGAGGAAGGGGGGAATTTGCTACTGGAGCCTGACAGAATGTGTGATTGAAGGAGGCATGTCAGAGTCTAGGTAAGTGGGGTGTCGCATAAAGGGGATCTTAGAGTTCAGACGTGCTCCAGTGCCAAAGCCACTAAGGAGTCGAAATTCCTGAGGCCCGAGCTGCCCTAGTGCAGGGAGTTGAGGGCAGCAGACCACCACCAGTGTCTGGTGCCCCCAGTGGAAGTTACCACAGCTACAGTAATAAACTCTTTTGTTCTTAACCCATGTGACAATGAAACCAGAATGACAAGGTGCTCGACTGTAATTCTCAAATTAACCTGCTGTCCAACCTGCTTTACTCCAATCAGAGACATAATTTGGGGGGTAACTAGAGGTACACCTATATCACCCTCATGCTTTCCATAAAGACTAGGATAAATCTGTAGGAATTATCTAGTCCTGTGCCGATTCTGTGCATTGAATTTTGCTGGCTGGAATAGAAATGCTTCCTCAATTCTCTTAGGAGGTGCTGAATGGGACGGTAACTGCATCTGCACTGGGGACACGAGGGGCTATTGGTGATGGTAAGATGGCCTTTATTCCTGAGGTTCTTTAGGAAGCATGGAAAGAACATGTGACTTATGATAATCAATGTCAGATGGCAGTTGACACACTTCAATGAATCTTGTTGAGTTTTAAATGTCTTTTTAACCAATTTCAAAAGCAACTATGTCAGTGCATAGTGTGTATTAAATGATTCCTGCCTTACAGCTTTCATGTTACAATATTCTGTATTAATACTCTTTGTACATCTTACCTCATTGCTAGCTGTTTTACGTAAATTATGCATCAATTGATGAATATTTAAACTAAACTAGTAAACTAACCTTTAACCTCTGTACTCCATCATTGACTAGTATCTCATGTGCCTTGGTTCAGGGTGTCAAAGAGTGAGTACAATGATTCCTCTGGTAGGAGCTGTTTTACAATGTTTCCTGGAAGTAAAACAAATGTGTCTTCCTGTGGTTCTGTTTATGTGGGGATAACCTGATGCTCATTAAAGCTACCCTGATCATGGGACAGATTCCTATAACTCTTACAGGAATCAGTGCATCTGTCATTCATCAAGATCTTATAAGGTTCAATCTTAATTGATAGTGGCTGGTGGGATTATCGTTTACAAATCAGCACATCTTTTTTAAAGCCAAAATAATAAAATTCTGTATCTAAAATGTATTAATGTGTTCAGTAAAAATTAAATATATGTATGGATAACTGGAGAAACTCTAGAAACTAGGTTTGATAGTAGAACATGATGTTTAAATGCCTCATTCTACATCAGCCCATGATATCTCAACCAGTGTGGATTTGGAAAATCAGATAACATCCCTCAGTTTAAACATCCCTCGACTTTATACTGAAGTACCTGTCTCATGGAGTGTTTAAAAATGTAAAAAATTAAAAGGCTGTATACATCTTTTCTTTATAATGGGTTTTTTATTTTATTTATTTATTTGTTTTTTACATACATGACAATAGTGGAATGCACTACACCCATTATTACCCATTTACAGCACAATTTTTCATAACTCTGTATATAAAGAATGTTCATGCCAAATTATGCCATTATACATGTTACAATGTTTTTTAACACATTTTAATATATTAAACAGATGTTTTAATGATGGAATCCTTTTAGTAATAGAAACACCTTAAAGTACATGTTCCTAATTGTGAACTAATGGTAAGCAGAGGCACTGGACTTTAGATGACCCTTTCAATGTAGCCCTTACCTCTTGTCCTCATGCAGGATCCTGGGATCTGAAGATCAATATCGTCTGTGGGAACTGACAGAATGCCCTCTGGGCACCTGACCCTGGGTGTGGTCTTCTTGAGCCAGACTGTGGTTGGAATCCTGGGGAATTTCTGTCTCCTCTCCTCCTCCCTCTGCCTTTACTGCTCTGGGTGTAGGTTAAGATGCACAGATTGGATTATTAGGCACCTGACTGTAGCCAACTCCCTTTTCCTGCTCTTCAGGGGAGTCCCACAGACCATGGCAGCTCTTGGGTTTAGACATTTCTTCAGTGATCTTGGATGCAAACTTGTTTTCTATGTTCACAGGGTGGGCAGGGGTATGTCCTTCAGCAGCACCTGCCTCTTGAGTGTCTTCCAGGCCATCACCATCAGCCCCAGGGACTCCAGGTGGGCAGAGCTCCAAGTGAAAGCCCCAGGTACACTGGCACCTCTGTGCTCCTGTGCTGGATCCTCCACCTGCTGGTCAATACCATTGTTCCTGTGTGTGACTGACAGAGGGAGTAATAATATCACAAAGAGATTTTGGATACTGCTCTGGTGGGGCTCATGACAACACTAGAGAGGCACTAAGTATAGCCTTGCTGTCCTTCCCTGATGTGCTCTGTTTGGGGGTCATGCCCTGGGCCAGTGGCTCCATGGTTCTCATCCTGTACAGGCACAAACAGAGGTTCCAGCACCTCCATGGCAACAGGTCCTCCCCAGAGTCCAGAGCTACCCAAACCGTCCTCCTTCTGGTGGGCACCTTCGTGTCCCTCTACACTCTCTCCTTCACCATTCATCTCTGGTGGGGTGTTTCTGGTCCTCCCAGTCAGAGGATGCTGCACCTCTCTGCCTTAATCAATGCAGTTTCTCTGCTCTCAGCCCCTTTATTCTCCTGAGCAGAGATGCTAGTGTCACTAGGGTCTGCTTTTCCTGGATAAAGAGGAGAACCTCCCCTAGTGTCCTCAGAAACATGTGATGTGTGTGCCCCTGTCCCATGTCTCCTGGTTATTACTCACCTCCCTGAGCCATAAACACAAGGGTGGCACAGTCACAGTACAGGGATCTGTCAGAACAGACCTACTACTGGGTGATCACGTACATGTGTGCATGCCTCTATTTCTGTGTATATGACAACCAGTCAGAGTATGCATAGTACCATCAAGAAATAATGTTGAAAAATGCCATGTAAAGAGAATTAAAATTATACTAATTACAACAATGAAAAATTCTATACCATTCTAGAATTTTATTTAATTCATACATATACCACTGTGGTCAATGAATGGTTAATACCTCCTTAAAATATCTCCCTGAGTTCAGCAAACTATTTGTCACTATTAGAAAGGCGGTCTACATTTGTTGAGTAAAATAATGGAAATATTTGGAACTAGTTTCATCAACTTACTGTTTGCTTTTTATGATATTTGCACTGTTGTTTTTCTGTCTCTTAATATCTTTTGTATTAATTCAAAGAGAATCCTACCTTTTACTCTTTTACACTGGGAGTTGTATGTCTGTTATATCTTAGTTTGCAACCTAGAATTGATACCTTATTTTAAAAGATCAATCATGGTGTCAAGCAACTCAATATTTGCAGACACTCTTACATTAAGCCCTTTCCCTTTCTTCCATTGTAACATAGATGTAAAATACCTAAAGATTCATGCACAGGTCATTGTTGGACTTAACAATAGAATTTCAAAAACCGAACCCAAATCTGTAAGAGTCTTTTATATAGAACAGGGCAGGTTGGGCTACTGGTCCTTGCTCTCCCTCTCCTGAGAGTGCATACCATTCCTCCATCCATCAGCACACAGCATTGTAGCCTCTTTTGTACTCTCTATGAATATCAGACAGCAGAAACCGTTCTGTTCACTCATTTTAAATGTCCTCATTCTGAGTTTATCTGAGATTTTGCTTGTGGTGTGGATCCTTTTCCAGCATTGAACTCTACCGTGTGAATATTAGACCACTGATTTAATTATTTCCTGCTGATGTGCACCTGAGTGTTTTCGGTTGGGGTTTTGCAGAATGTTCCCAAAAGCAGTTCTCTGGGTCCCAGTCCTGTGGAAGTTTTCTGCTAGGGCATTGCCCAGGTTGGGGCTCTTTGCCTTGGCTCCATCCATGCCAGAGTTCTTGGTTGAGATGAGGTTTGCCCCCAGAGTTCAATTGTATGACTCTCTTTGGATTTCGTCCCAAGTTCTAAAATCAAGGTGGATGTAGCCCTAACCTGGGGGCCCATACACTCTGGAATGGCAGCCATGATGATTTCTGAATGGCATTTGAGGTCTATATCAGAACATTTTCATCAAAGGATAACTTTATTAAGAAAGAGGTTAATTTAGCTCACAGTTCTGGAGATTCAATGGTATGGTGCTGGCATCAGCTCAGCTCTCATGATGGCCTCGTGGCAGACAGCAGGAGGAGCATACAGGAGCTCATAACAGAGGGAGAGTTTCCATTGCCAAACAGCACTGAGAGCAATCCAGGCATCAAGGTGGTTCTTGTTATGACTCATTCTCCTTGAAAGCTCAGGGACTCTATCAGAGATATCCTTCCGGAACTCCTTCTAAGGGCAGCTTCCCCAGTACCCTAAGGACATCTCATTAGACCTTGCTTTTAAAGACTCCACCACATCCCCATTCCCACACTTGGGAAAAGTCCCTTTTCCCTTGTCTTAAAAACTTCCCCATTTTCAGCCATATAGTTCTATAGTCCAGCTCTGTGGGGCAGAAGAAATATGATAAGTCTCCTTCATTTTGCCCATTTTCTGAGCTCTGCTCACAGGTTTCTGCTCACAGTAGTATCCTGTCTCTATTTTTGCCTTTTGATGGGACAGTCATCAAGTCCAGTACTCACATTCATGCTGATCTTCTTATCAAATGTTTGGTCAGACACACCTTTGGTATTTTCTTCTCAATATACCTAAGAGCAGAAGAGTGGGGATGGGGACCCTAACCTACTGAGTCTCCAGAGCAGGACTGGCAGCCCAGTTGGCGTCGATGACAGAGCATAAAGCCCGACAGAATTATTCTTAAGTCAAGTTTTCATGGAGTCTGTCTTGATAGCCTTTGAATTTGCTTGGGATCCCACGTTCTCCTTCTTGCCTAATTTTCCCACCGTGAGTCTGTATCCTAGGCCTGTTCTACCATCTGAGCAGCGCATTAAAAGCAGAATGGGAAAATATCTGTGGGACCACAACAGAATTGAGACAGCTGGGTGCAGTTTGTAGGGCCCCAGATGCAAAGGAAGAACAGCCAAGGCTTCCTAACCCTGGAAGAGCTCTTCCGAGCCCCGGAAACCCCGAAGACAGGTAGGTCCAAGTGCAGGAGTGTGGAGGCCTCAGCTCTGACATCTACTGGCAGAGAACTGACTACTGGCTGTTCATCACAACAGAAACTCTGCCCTGTCTGAGCTGCAGTACTGCTGGGAGGATAAATACTGCCATTTGGAGAACAGCTGACAAGGGCAGGAGAGAGAATTGCTTTCAGGTGGATGGGAAATAGGGTTTTGTTCTCCCACTGCCCTGTCTGCGTGACTCTCTGGCCCACTATGAGTGGTGTAGCTTCCTCTGCCGCCTGAGTTCATACCTGTGCTCTCACCTTTGACGGAACACCACCTAGGGGAGGGGTGCTTCATGATATTTTCATCTTGGACTCCATAGTCCAGGGTTCCAACATAGAGACCAACACTCGTAGCAGGAAGAGAGATTCCTGCTTATGAAAGAAAGGGACATGCTGTGCGGTGGCTTTCCAGAATGCAGCCATGCTCAACTTGCGGGAGAGGACATTGCAGATGGAGGCAGCAAGAAAGATCCACTGATTACCTTCTACCAAAAGTTTAGGGAACAGTGCGATGAAGACATCTAGCTTTCTTCCAAGAACTATTGATTTACAAGCTCAGAGGTAAATGATAAGAGCAGTGGATGTTTTAAAATCTGAAAGGCTCTAGGCCTACTTCAGCTGGGGGAGGATCACCTGAAGGAAGGAGATGGTTGAAAGTCAGAGGTCACGCTGAAGCTTCTCCCTGCCGAGGCAACAGGATTTCATTCTCAGCCAAGCCACACAGGGCCCCCAAGAGGCACACGGGGGAAAATGGAAATATTTGCAGAGCAGACCCCGACCTTGGGGGAAGTGGTGCTCAAGCAAGAAGGCTAGGTTCCTGTAGGTTCCAGCAGCATGTCCCTGTCCGCAGCCCTCTGAGCAGGGCCCAGGCACTTCCACTCCTCCTCAGAAAATTCTCTGGCCATATCCTTGAATGTCAGCAGACCCTGAAACAAAAATACATTTAACTTCAGGCAGATGAAGAGATTGACCATCTGCAAAAAATAACAACAGGAGAGAGGTATAAGGATCAACCCCATTAAAGTGAATGCTCTGACACTCTTCATGGATAGTATTTTTAAGCAAATTACATGTCTCTGATCTTATTTCATTATACTTTTCCATAGAAGGCTATGATATCCTCTAGATCAGTATGGATTCCTCATTTCTGGAGATAAGAAATACACACACACACACACACACACACATCAATGCACAGTTATCTTTATACCATTAGATATCATGTTCTACACATCTGGGGATGTTCAGTATCTAGATGAGCTACAGCATATATGGTATTGTCAGAGATGTTGTTAGGCAGTAGCTAGCAATGAACAATGAAAGGCAGGCAAGGTCACATGAGTTCTTTAAATTACTTAGGGTTCTTCTTTAAACTACTTCCAAAGTAGAAGAAAAAGCAAAGAGTGTTAGTTAATTTGTAAAAAATAAACAGAAGCAAAAGGAATGAATTGGGAAATACGTCAAGAGAAAAGGATTAATGGGACTAACTCTTTACAGGAGCCATTGATGTTGACACAAAGCTAGGAATTATGGTTATATGTGTCTCCAACTGTCTGGAAAGGAAGATTCTTTTAGTAGCACAGGCACACTAAGGTAACTTCTAACCAACTATTGATCCCATGGCATTGACCATGAAGCCCCCCATAGTATGGCTACCATGACAGTTTCAGAGAGGACCAACTGAGGTCAAAAACTCCACAGCCTAACGAAAAGGAGGCTGAACACCTGATTAAACAGTAATAAAATTGGGAATAGCATTGTCTCCTTCGTTGTCCTCTGCTTGGAGAAAACCCACTCTCTCCCTTAAAAGTGTTTTTGCTTAAGTCTCACTTTTTTTAAAAACTTTATTTTCACTTCTAATAAAGTTATCTTGCATGACTTTGGTGTCCGACTTTAAATCTTCTTTTGTCAGAACACAAGAACCAAGGTTTGGAGTTTCAGCTTCCTGCTTTCCTGTGACAATGACACAGTCCATAGTGGTTTTAAAAAAAAAGAATCTAAAAAACATAATGATGACAATGACTAAAACTTTTGAACACTTTCCCCATGCCAGGAATTATTCTAAATGCTTTCACACGTGCTGATTCATATAGCAACATAATAGCGGCGAGGGAAAGAAATACCCCATCTCATCATGAGGCCACCCTCTCACAGACACAAACTCACTTCAGGTCAAATAGTTAAGAAATAGCTGAGAAGCATGTGAACCCAGACAGTCAGGCTTCAAAACTGAACCTAAGTTTGCTAGGGATATGGCTCAGTGGTAGAGCTCCTGCCCTCCTAGCTTGCATAAGAATCTGGGTTCAACCCCCAGCACCCTAAAAAGTTAAGAAATAAAAAACTGAGGCTAAAGAATCAAAGAGTTAAACAACACAACCCAGGATTAAGAGTACTTTGACAGAGTTCTCTAAGAAACCTGAAACAAACAAACAAAAAAAAAGGTAAAGAAACCTCAAACAAGTTCAAGCCTAATGACATGGAACTACATAGGAGGTCACTGTATATCATGCAAAAAGCATTCACAGGATATGTTAACATTCTGTGCATATTATTTAATTCACTAAGTGATAGCATAGGAAAAATTTAAGATAATGGAAAATGCTTAAGACAATTTCAGCAGTTAAAAGAACACAAAGCGTACATATGAAATAATGATTTGTCTTTTATAAATGTCACAAGTTTGTATATCCATGCACTCATGCACACACATAGACAAATAGTCCCAAATTTACAACAGTTCAACTTAGAATTTCTCAGTTTTACAATGGTGCAAAAGTAATACACAGGAACCATGCTTAGAATTCTGAATTTTGCTCTTTTCCTAGAGTGGTGAGAAGTGATATGCAGTATGATATCCTCTCTCTCAATGCTGGCAGCAGCAATAAACTGCAGGTCCCAGCTAGCCATTCAAAGGACTTTTAAATTCAAGAGAGAGAGAGAGAGAGAGAGACAGAGAGAAAGAGAGAAATTGAAAAAAACAGTAAAGAAAAATGACGAGAATATAGGGATCTCCTACTGGACTCAACTAAGTGTGACATTATGTGCATTCCCCAAACGTGAGGAACTAAATGGACATGTAAATCAACAAAGTTTTAAAATATCCAACTAAGATAAAAGTAAGAGATACACATGAGAAGAGAGCATACACTACCAAAAGGCAGACACAAAAAATCTTCATTACTTCAAGAGAAAAGTAATGGGTTGGCAATGTGGTTTCGTGGTAGAGGACTTGCCTAGTAGGCACAGAGCCCCAGGTTCAATCCCCAGCCCTGGAGAGAGAGAGAGAGAGAGAGAGAGAGAGAGAGAGAGAGAGAGAGAGAGAATATGAGCAAGCCATCATTGTGGTACAGGCCTGTAATCCCAGCAATCAAGAGGCCGAGGAGGGAGGATTCAAATTCAAAGTCGGCCTTAGCAACTTAGCAAGGCCCTAAGAGACCCTGCCTCAAAATGAAAAATAAAGGGAACTGGAGATGTGGCTCAGTGGTAAAGTGTCCCTGGGTTCAATCCCCAGGGCCAAAAGAAGAAATGCTGTAGGAAGTCCTTTATATTGAAGCAAAAATGAAAATATAAAACTCCCAGATAAACATAAATTAAAAATATTGACAAAATTCTACAGCACTCTCGGTGTATTAGTCACTTTTATATCTGACTTCTTTTTTTTTTTTTTGGTACTGTGGATTAAAATCTGAGGTGCTTTACCACTGAGCTACATCCCTAGCCCTTTTAAGTTTTTATGTTTGAGACAAGATCTAGCTAAATTGCATAGGCTGGCCTTGAACTTGTGATCCTTCTGCCTCAGCTTCCCGAGTTGCAGGGATTGCAGAAGCACACCACTGTACCCACCTATATCTGATAGACTTAATAACAGAAGCATAAAAGATAATTGTAAATCTATGTTAAGGTATATATAATACAAAAAGAGGCCATTTGTGTCACTACTAACATTAAGTGGGGAAGAAGGCAGATTAAAGGAGTGTATTTCGTATATGAGCTCAATTTAACCTGTCATTTGTTTAAAACACGTAGTTATAACTTTAGTACGTTTTTTGAATAATGATAACTGCAAAGAAAAATATCTATAGAATATACACAAAGGGAACTGAGAAGGTAATGAAAATACATCCCTACCAACACTAAACAAGAAAGAAGGCAGTGAGGGCATTTATTAGGGAAAACCAAGCCAGAGACAACCCAGCATAATTCAGGGTGGCCACAGTGAGTACTTCCCAAGAGAAATTCTTTAAATGTAAACAGAGTCAACACTTACGTGTAAAAGATATGCATCAACTGAATGGATAACAGGAAGGAGACAACTGTATGTTCCCTACAAGAGTCACATTAGATCTAAAGAGAGCCAAAGCGTAAAAGTCAAGGCTAGAAATGAGAACTTAAAAAGAGATCAGCAGCAGCTGTACAGTATCAGAAAGTGGACTTTAGGACAGGGCACAAACTGTCATAGAGACAGGAGGTCGCTGCATAATGCTGAAACAGTCAATTCACCAGGAGACAGAACAAATAGAAATATATATTTAACTAACACTAGAACTCCTAAACACATAAAACAAATCCTGCCAGGAATGAAGGATATATAAAGAGCAGCACAATTGCAGGCTTCAATATCCCACTTTTACTCATAAATAAAACAATATACCAATAAAAACACACCAGACTACCAGGTATGTAGTGCACACCAGTCATCCTGGCTACTCAGAAGCACTTAATTTTAACTGGGGGTTGGGGCTATAACTTGATGGTTGAGTGCTTGCCTAGTATGTGCAAGACCTTGAATCTGATTCCCAGCACACAAATAAAAATTTTGCTTTGTTTTTTTTTTTAAGAGAGAGAGAGAGAGAGAGAATATTTTTTTAATATTTATTTTTTTAGTTTTCGGCGGACACAACATCTTTTGTTTTTATGTGGTGATCGAACCCGGGCCACACGCATGCCAGGCGAGCATGCTACCGCTTGAGCCACATCCCCAGCCCTTGCTTTGTTTTTTTTAAAAGGCTGAGGCATGAGGACTACAACTTAGAGGCCAGCCTGTGCAGCCCAACAAGACCTTGTCTTAAAAAAAAATAAAACAAACAAGGTTTAAGATGCTTAGAGCCTCAATAAGTTGCTGAAGCTGGTCTTGAATTTTCAGTCCTCGCATCTCCACCTCCCAAGTCTCTAGAATTACTGTACTCAGCTCAAAATAAAATTTGTGGGTTTTTTTTTTTCCTTTTCTTTTTTAATGAGGGGGGATACTCTGGATTGTACCCAGGGATGCTTTAACATTGAGCTATATCCCCAGCCCTTTTTGTTTAATTTTTTTATGTTTATTTTGAGACAGAAAAAAAATCACATCAACCTAACATCTCAAAGAAGTAGGAAAAAAATCTAAACTCAAAATTAGCAGAAGGAAAGAAATAATAAGATTAGAAAATAGTAAGATTACTGAATAGAAAGAGAAAACTGAAAATTTATGGCAAAATCAACAAAACCAAGAGTTGGCTTTTGGGAAAAATCAACATAATTGGCAAACCCTTAGCTAGATTACTTAAGAAAAAGAAAGCTGAGTATGTTGGTGCATGCCTATAATCCCAGAGAGACTGAGGCAGAAGGATCACAAATTCAAAGACAGCAGCCTCAAATATTTAGTGAGACCTTGTCTCAAAATGAAAAAAAAGGGGGGGGGG
>NW_026000207.1:3320001-3329135 GCF_001458135.2 Marmota marmota marmota
AAGGGGGGGGGGCGGGGGGGAACTGGGGATGTGGCTCAATGGTTCAGTGCTCCTGGTTTCTATCCGCAGTACACCCCCCCCAAAAAAAATCAGACAATTAAAATTAGACATGAAAGAAGGAAGATCACAACTGATATCCTAGAAATGAACATAATTGTTCATGACTCTCCTGTAATTATTTTTTGAGACATTATAATACATACATTTACATGCCAGCAAAGCCAACAGATTGGATTACCCAGAAAAAAATGAATACATTCTTAGAAACATACAACCTACCAAGACATCATTGTAAAGAAATAAAAATATAACAGGTTGATAACAATAGTAAGAGTGAAGAATAATCAAACCTTCCCCAAAAGAAAAGTTAGGAGCAGATAACTTCACTGGAAAATTCTAACAAATGTTTAAAAAGAATTAACAGCAGGCTGGGGTTGTGGCTCAGTGGTAGAGTGCTTGCCTAGCATGCATGAGGCGCTGGGGTCCATCCTCAGCACCACATAAAAATGAAATACAGATATTGTGTCTACCTATAACTAAAAATTAAATCTTAAAAAAAAAAGAATTAACAGCAATCTTCAAATTCTTCCAAAGATTTGGAGGAGGAAGATTTCCACGCTTAGTTTATTGAGCCAGCATCACTCTGATGCCAAAGCCAGACAAAGAGATCATTAGGAAAAAAAATTACATACCAATATCCCCAAGGATGTAAAATTCCTCAGTAAAACACTAGCAAAACAAAATTTTATTATTATTTTTAGTTGTAGATGGACATAATACTTTTATTTATTTGTATGTGGTGCAGAGGATCAAGCCCAGTTCCTCACATATGCTAGGCAAGCGCTCTGCCACTGAATCACAACTCCAGCCCCATAGCAAACCAAATTTAACAGCACATTAAGGAATTATAACAATAAAGTAATGTTTATTGATAGAAGGCAAGAATGGTGTTCAACATAAGAAAATCAATCAATATAATGTAGGACATTCATGTAGTAAGGGGCAAAATCCACATGGTCATCTCAATTGGTGCAGAAAAAGCAATGGAGAAGTCAGCAATCTTTCATGAAAAAAAAAAAAAAACATTCAACAAACCAGAAACAGAAGGAAGCTACCTCAAAATAGTAAAAGCCATATATGAAAAGCCCACAGCTAAAAATCATACTCAATGGTGAAAAACTGAAAATGTTTTCTCATAAAAATAATGCAAATATAAATAAGGTACTCTGCTAACTAGAGAGTACTAAAAGTCCTAACCAGAGCAATCAGACAGGAAAAAGAAATGCAGGAAGGGCACAGTGGTGCACACCTGTGATCCCAGCAACTCAGGAGACGAGGCAGGAGGATGGCAAGTTCCAAGTCAGCCTTAGCAACTTAGAAAGGCCCTAAGCAACTTAGCAAGACCCTGTCTCAAAATAAAATACAAAAAGGAATGAGGATAAGAGTCAGTGGTAAATCACCCCTGGATTCAATCCCTGGTACAAAAATAAATAAATAAATAAACAAGCAAACAAACAAACAAGACTGTAAAATGGGGAAAGGACAGTCTTGTGAACTTGTAAATAGTGATGGGAAAACTAGATACCCACATGCTGAAGAACAAAGTTGAAAGGCTTAAATTATACCATGTGTAAAAATTAACTCACAACAAGTTAAAAACCTAAACTTAAGATGTAAAACTGAAAAAAATCATAGAAGAAATTATAGGAAAAAAGCTTCAAAACATTTTATTTGACACTGATTTTTTTTTTAAATCTGACACTAATAGCACAGGCAAGAAAAGCAAAAAACAAACAAAAAAATGGTATATCGGAACTTTGAAAGCTCGTGTGTATCAAATAACACAGAGTGAAAGGTGGGGAGAGGGGGCATGGGGCTAGGAAAGATGATGGAATGAGATGGACGTCCTTACCCTAGGTACATGTATGACTGCATGAATGGTGTGACTCTACATCATGTGCTGAGAAACTGATGTGACTCTATTTTTGAGAAACCAGCCTCTACCACAGAGCAAAGCCTGTCCAAGGAAGGGGGCATGACCCTTGTCCTTGGAAAAACCCACAGAGCACTCCTAGGCACATGCCCACCCTGCTGAGTTGTTTGTCTGCAAATAACAGGAGAGATCTGCTGTGCCCGGTGTCCCTGACTCAGTCAGGCTAGGTGAGGACCCATAGCAACCCCCTAGCAACCTCCAATCAGCATGAGTCAGGGAAATACCTGGGATGCCTGATAACCCCCCAGTAGTTTATGGTGGTTGATAACATGTTGGGAAACCATGCAGTTTAGCACGAACACACTTCACCCTTCGTGGCCTAAAATCAGTTCAAAGGAATCCCCCTCTTGTACTAACCAATCACCCCTCCCCAACTTGTTCCCGCCAGTGAATGTGCTAATCAATGTTAAGAGTTGTTGTTTGACTTTCCCGAGGTGTGAAATGATTTGCTGTGTGATGTTGTGACGCATAGAGTATCCCCCCAAAATCTATAAAATCTCACTGGACAAAGGACCGGGACTCACTCCCTGGGACCGCTGCATCGGGAATGGTTGTGAGTCCAGGCTCGAGCTTGCAAAAAAGACTCTTGTGTGCTTGCATCGTATTCGGCTCCTGGAGGTCTATTGGGGTCCCATGAATCTGACATAACAGTGCCACCTGTCTGCCCTCAGCACCAGAGACAAGCCTTTCCCAAATTCCCCAGGCCCTGGCTGTAACTCAAGGCCAGGGAATCTAGGGAAAGGCATGGGGGTAGCTGAGAGTCCCTATATATGCAGGCATCTGCCTCTTGGCCCTTCTGCGAGAGGTCCCTGAAAATCTCCCCATGGTTCAATATGACCTTCCTTGAATAGAGTGCCCCAGACATAAGGAAGAAGCTTCAGTGGGTGGAGCGAACAATTGACATAAACCTTACAGCTAGTTAATATTACCTTTCAAGTATAATAAGTCCTGGAGGAACAGAAACTATCTGACTTGATCACAAGAACTGGGGTTTGAGGGGAGGCTTTTGGAACTGGAATTAGACAGGCACACAAGCAAGGGTTGAATTCAGAGGCTTCCTTCAGAGCCCTTTCTTCACCCTTCTCAAGATAACCTGCCCCTGCTCCAACCTATTGCTAAGGAAACCGGTCTCAGGGATTGTCCCTCCCAATAGGGAGTTGTTGATTACACCCCAACTTGGCCCCTCCAACCTATCTGCTTCTTGCCTTTTGGCCATCCCATCTGAGCATCTCCTAAGCCTAATCACATACACAGGAAGGAGAGAGGGAGAGGAGGAGAGCAGGAGAACAAAGGAAGCCTAGGACATATAAAAAGGCAAAACACTCTCGTGTCTTGGGATACCGGGATACCAGCTGTGACCCCCTTCTCCGGTGGGAGAAGTCTATGTTACCCCTTTTTAAATAAGCCTTGCTTTATATGCTTGCCTCAGGGTGCTTCTCTAATTATACTTCAATAAGTGAAGAAGCAGGACTTATCGCTTTCACACTGCCTCAGTTTCCCAAAAGGTTCCAGTCCTGCAACACCTCCATTGAAAATCAGTTTATGCCTGTGTATTTTTAAATGTGAGGACCTCATAGATCCAATGACTGCTACCATAAGATAAAAGTCCAGCAAGAGCCTCTGGGCACAATTCACAGTGGGAACTCATTTAAAGTTGATGGTATTGTTATCTTGTTACCAGCTCATTTCAAAAATCCTGACCAGACTTACTTCCTTTTGTTCAGATACCCTACTTAGGTATACTTTATATACTCCCCAATTCCCCAGGCCCCTTCCCAAATGGTACCCACATCTGCCCCCCTCACCTGCTAACCAGAAGTTTCTGCTTTGACAGTATCAAAACAGAAAAATGTTTTGATTTTGTCATGTCTCTTCTTTTTCTTCCCTTGTGAAAATGTAATTTATGTGAATGTGACTATTTTTTATATACAATCTGGTAATTTTCCACTTTTATGAAATGTATCTTGTGATTATGATTGCTTCTTCTTCCCCTCCCCCACCCCTTTTGTGGTTTTTAGCTTTATAAGCCTGTCCTTACCCTCAATTAGGGTCAATGGGTGGCAAGAGGTTTAGATCTCTGCATCTCAGCCGCCAGCAATAAAGCTTCCTGTCCCACCATAAGACTGACCCAGTGATTTATTACTAATGAGCCACAACAGTATCCTGATAAAGATAAGAATGACTATTTAGGCTTAACAACATCCTGTGCTCCAAACCCTTGAATGCAACCTAGGAAAAGCAAGGTTAAGGCAAAGCTTTTTGTATATGCCAGATTGTCTGATCTCTCCCCTGAGATAAGATTTGTGGTATAATACTTAAATAATCTCACCGAAAAACAGCTACCCCTGCATTTACAAGTGCCATTGGAAAATACCCTCCTTTGCCAACACAAAGTGTTTTGCCATTCTGCTGATGGCCTGATAAAAAAAAGTGATCAAGAAGCTAGGGGGCGCTGGGGTTGTGGCTCAGTGATAGAGCGCTTGCTTAGCATCTGTGGGGCCCTGGATTGGATCCTCAGCACCCTGTAAAATAAAGGTATTGTGTCCAACTACAACTAAAAAGAAAAAAAAAAGCAGCAGTTAGGGGATGTGGTTTAGCAGGACAGCTCTTGCCTAACAGTGCAGAAGGCCCAGGGTTCAATCCCCCCACACCATAAAAAATACAAATAAAAGGGGGGGGGAGAAAGAACAAAATAGCGCCATCTTTTAAATACATCAAATTCAATGATACTTCAAATATTAAGATGAACGAGTAGGGAAAACATACGACTTACTTTCAACATTTGAATTTATTTCATGCCTCTGTGCATTGCTGTGTTATGCTCGAATTCGGGACCCCCAAAAGACCACCAGAGACCCAAGATCGATGTAAGCAGCAAAGAGGTGTTTATTGCGAGCTAGCTCGGTCCTCCGCGCGCACACAGCAACTGGCGACACTAAGAGGCCCCAAGCCCAGGGTTTGCAGCAGTTTTATACATTCTTTGGAGAAGGCAGGGACTTCACATACATCATAGCATCTCTTAGCAAATCATCACACACCGCTGGAAAATCAAATAACAACTCTAAAACATGACTAGCACATTCACTGGCGGGAACAAGTTGGAGAGGGGTGATTGGTCAGTACAAAAGGGGTATTCATTTGAACTGATTGGTTTAAGCCAAGAGGGGTGTACGTGCTGAACTACATGGTTTCCCATCATGTTATCAACCACCATAAACTACTGGGAGGGTCATCTGACATCCCAGGTATCTCCCTGTCTCATGCTGATTGGTGGCTGCTAGGGGGCTGCTATGGATCCCCACCTAGCCTGACTGAGTCAGGGACACCTGGCACAGCAGATCTCTCCTGTTATTTGTAGATAAACAACTTAGCAGGGTGGGAATGTGCCTAGGAGTGCTCTGTGTGTTTTTCCAAGGACAAAGGTGATGTCCCTTCCTTGGACAGGCTTTGCTCTGAGGTAGAGGCTGGTTTTTCAGCTGTTTTTATGCAACATATTTTATTTAGACTAAATAAGGCCAAGGTAAAATATTGCTAGAGACTTATGAGTATATTTGAAACATTATCTATTGACTAGATGACATCAACCTTGATATTCTGAAAAACAACAAAAACAAACAACAGCAATAACAAAAACAGACCAATGTGATCTTCCTTGTGCTCCAGGATTAAGCGAACTGAACTACCAGGCAGAGTTGGCCCCATGTATTTCCCTTGTTCACCATTTACAAAGTTTCCTTTATTTCAGTATTTTATTGTTATTGTTCTGTCGTTGTGGTTGTTTTGCTTTACTGAGGATTGAACCCGGGTGCACTTCTACCACTGAGCCACTTAATGGGCTCTTTTTTAAAATTTTGAGACAGGGTCTTGCTAAATTGCGGTGCACACCACTAATTTGCTGAGGCTGATCTTGAATTTGCAATCCTCCTGCCTCAGTCTCCAGAGACATTGGGATTAAAGGTATGTGACACCACGCCCGGTTTCCTGTTTGTTTTTGTTGTTGTTGTTGTTTTGTTTTTTAAGTGACTTAATTTCTAAACGTGGGAATTATGTAGATCCAGTGTCCGCTCCTAGTTAATCCTGCCCCCTCACCCGCCCGGGAGATCTGTATGCAGACCTCAGTTTCCTCAGCCTCAGGGGGAGGTCAGGCTTCCAACGCCCAGGATAAGGGCAGTGATTTTAGAAACATGCACAAAAGAGCACAGTGCGGTGATGCATGCCTCTAATCCCAGTGGTTCCCGGAGGCTGAGGCAGGAGGACTGTGAGTTCAAAGCCAGTCTCAGCATCGGTGAGGCCCTAAGCAACTCAGTGACTCCCTGTCTCCAAAGACCACAAGACCTGCCTTGCCAGGTCCCTGCTTCAGGCTGCCCCAGACCAGGCGCGGCCTCCCGCTAGCCCCGCCCCCTGCCCGTCACGCCCGCCCAAGGTGCGGTCCCGGGAGGGCCTTCCACAGGCCCCCTCCTTCCGCGTCAGGCTCCGCCCATCACCGCGGTCTCAGGCACAGCATCCCGCCAGCCACGCCTCCTACGCGCCACGCCCACCCGCCATGGCGGCCTCCCTGGCCCCGCCCCTCCGTCACGCCCCGCCCACCAACGCGGTCCCGCCCCGCCTGGACTCGCGGATCCACTCGCGTTTCCTGACCACGGCTCGGCCCTGCCCATCACGTCCCGGTCCCGCCCACGCTTCCTCCCGGCTGCCCGCGGGGCTCCCGGCAGACCCGGAAGCGGATCGCGGAATGAAGGTCACAGCTTGGCTCGTGAGTTCCCTTGCTCTATGATCTCGGCACTTCACGGTCCCCTGCGCGCCCGTGGCCGGGACGCGGGTCGCAACAGACCTCCGCGTCCCCGCACCGCGCCCTCCACCCCGAGTCAGTCCCATCTCTGCGGGAGAACCGGGTCGGCCTGAAGCCCCGGCGCGGGTCCCACAGGTGTCCAGCCCGGCCGCGTGGACGCTCCGCTTGGCGCCGCTCCCTCCCGCCGACGGTGGCCTTCCCAGCTCGCGGGTCCTCGGCGCTGCACGCCCAGCCCGCCCTGCGCGCTCCTCCGCAGATCCTCCTGGCCATTGAGGTCTACAGCCCAGCCTGTGCCAAGCCGGGCCTGCCCTCCTCTGACCAGACCCTGCCAGTCCTTCTCACCGGGCCCTGTCCTCACCTAACCCTGTCCCCCTCCCCAGGCCCTGTCCTCACCCAGCCCTATCTTCCTGGCCCTGCCCTCCTTCCCAGAACCTGGCGACCTGGGCCTGGGTGGTGACTTCCAGGATTCTCACACCCCAGATTCCCAGGGAAAATGTGCTCCTTTGGAGGTGGGCAGAGGGCTCAGAAGAAAGAGATGGACCAGAAATGAGAGAAAAGGGAAAACAGACCCTTAACACAGATGGCAAGGGATTGCAGAGAGAGGGCATAAGAGTGAAAGAAGAGGCCATAAAGCAGCAGAGAGAAGAAATCTAGAATCGCAATCTCCACAGAGGTGAAGGACAGCCACTCAGGGAAAAATAAAACCTGGAGGGACCTCTGGCAGAGCATGGGAGGAGAGGACAGATAATCTGCATGGCAGAGGGGAACTGTGGTACTGGGACAAGAAGAGGGGTAACATGTGACAAGGGGAGCCCAGGGAGGAGCACTTCAGGAAGGGATGTGGGTGTTCAGAGCATGGGGACAGGGGCCTGCAGCAGGCAGGGCAGAGGGAGCCTGTAGATGGGGAAGAAAGAGGTAGAGATCTGTGGAGATTGGGGACAGTCAGGGGACTGGGCAGAAAGACTGACTGGAGGTGAAGGGAGTTGCAGGAATGGGGAAGATCAGATGGAGGGAAGGAATAGAGGGAAGAGGGGGAGAAACCAGGAGAGGAGAGAGAAGCAAAGGGAGCAGGACCCAGGATGGGGGAAGAAATGAGAGTGGAGGTGAGAATGGAGATGATGAGAGGGAGGGAGGGAAGCAGCAATGAAGATGGGGACCCGGGTGCAGATGGTGACTTGATTAGATGGGCATGGTGAAGCTGAAGTGTAATGATTTCTATGTTTATAATTCAACAAATTAAAATTTGTGCTTAAATTATGTCTTTACATGAGGATAACAATTGCAAAACTGTCTGGATTTGTCTATTTTAAAACTATTGGTACAAATAACTTCCATATTCAGCCAGAAGGCAGGGTCTGACCCATTCAGTTTGGGGTCGGTCTCTTCTGTTTTCCTGGGATAGTGTAGTGTGGGTGAGTGTGAGATAACAAAGAAAAACCAGAATTCCTACTCAGGACAGGAGGCTCTCAAGGTCAAGGCCCCAACAATGTAGGCAGACTGTCTGAAAATTTATAAAAGGGTTGCGGGTTGGGGGTAGCTCAGTGGTAGAGCACATGTCAATTCAATTCCCAGTACCATAAAATATGTGGGGATTTCTTCCCATTCATAAGCAGTTCTCCTTAAGACAACAATTTAGTGTTCTATAATTTAACTGAGATCTGGCATTCACTGCCTGGAGATACGATCAGATGCCACCGTTTGAAGGTTCAGTATAGAAGCACTGCCCCCCAGTTTAGATGCCAGTCTCATGATCAGGTTGGAACTTGGACTTTAGTCAACTGGATATACATCCTGGATTCCCATGACGCCTGCTAAGCTTCTATTACTTTTCTAGTTCAACACCCAGTGTGCAGGGAACACTTGATAAAGTTTATCCACTTGTTATAAGGGATACAGATGAACAGCCAGATAGGCCCCCTGTAGTCTTCAACGTTTTCAGGTAGGGTGGCCTTGTACTTCCTGGGGCTTAGGTGAACATCTCTGCTTATTATCTACAATATTGAAGATACTACAGTATGTTTTAAGTTATAAAATAAAGAATAAACTGTATGTTTACCTAAGACAGGTGAGGAAATGGATTTTAAACTTCATTTAGGTGAATAGAAATGTCAGACCTCAGTCCTACCTGCTCTGCTTCCCCAGGGCCTCTGCCCTCATCTCCTGCTGTGTCCTCTGCTTGCTCACTTTCAGCCACATGGCCTCTTTCCTTTCTCTGGCTGGAGGTTGCTCCAGCCTCAGGGCCTTCACTGGGTCCTGTCCCTCTACCTAGCCCTCTACCTGGCCCCTGGGCTGCAGGTCTTTGTTCTGACATCACTTGCTCCATGGAGACTTCTGTGACTGCCCCCCCCCCCC
>NW_026000207.1:3330200-3353305 GCF_001458135.2 Marmota marmota marmota
GCTGTTTCGTCGTTCGTTTTTGACTCACTTGCTCCATGGAGACTTCTCCGTGACTGTCCCCCCCCCCCCAGCTCCAGTCACACTCCAGCCACACCCTGCCCCACATCTGGTCCATGCAGCCTGTGCTGCCTGTGTTTTCCTGCTCCTTCAGCATCCATTGTCTGGATCCTGGTGAGAACAAGGCTCCAAGAGGGGCAGAGCCAGAAGGTGGGTGGTGGGCTGGGCCTGCCCCTCCGGGAGGTGCTCAACGTTGGCTTCCCATGAGTGCTGAGGCATTTTGCAAGCAGTCTGTCCACCTACTGGACATCTCATTGATGGGTGCACAGCCTTAATAAGTAAGGTTGATTCTCTTCTGTGTGCAGCATTGAGTACTCAGTCCTTTTATTATTTATTTATTTGTTTATTATGGTGCTGGGGATGGAACATAGGGGCACTTAACCACTTAGGCACATCACATCCCCAGCCCTTTTTATTTTGAGACAGGTTCTTGCTAAATTGTTTAGGGCCTCACTATGTTGCTGAATCCTCCTTCCTTAGCCTCCCAAGTCACTGGGATTACAGGCATGCACCACCACATCCAGAGCTGTGTACCTGGCTCTGTGTCCTCCATCCTGAGGGCTGAGCTCCCAGGAGAAGTGAGGGGGGCTATGCTGTGGTTCAGTTTGGTGAGCGCCAGACTGTGCCCTGAAGGGGAGCCTCGTGCTGCCCAGTTCCCCACTGCTGCAGCCTGTGTGTGGGCTTCACCAGGAGGGAGACCAGGCCCAAAGAAAGGAGTCAGAGATGTCTCCTCTGGGCCTTCTTCCAGGGGTGTATTGTGCCTGGGTCAGCCTGGAAGGGTGGGCAGCCAGGGACCATCTTCTCACATGCTGGGGTCCACCTGTGTGTGTGGCTGTGGGGTGTGTTGCTTCTGAGCCTTAAACAGTATGTTTCCTCCTTCCAGGATTCACTTGTAAAGACTCCTGTTACCTGAGGAAACAGCCCTGAAGAGGAGGAGGAAAGAAAAGGAGTCAGGAATGGCTGTCACTGAGGTACAGTGATGCTCTCAGGTGTCCTGAGTCCCCTGTGCAGTGCTGGGCCTGGGAGCTGCTGGCCTCACGTGACTCTGCAGCCTCCTGTCAAGTGTGCCTGCACTCCCTGGGGCCTCCCTTCCCCCATCCTCTGTGCTCAGATTCCATCCCACTGAGACCTGTGGCAGGGAACCCATGAGGAGGCACCACTGTTGTGTTCCTGGGAAGGATTTCACAGCCTGGCAGGGTTGTGGGCCTGTGAGGGCTTGTGTGTCAGTCCTGTTGGGCAGCAGGGATCATTAGGGCATATCTGGATACACTGTCAGCTGCCTCTCGATGTGGGTGAAAAAAGCTGCACTTTGAAATCACATATTAATGCGCACAGATGCTTTTAAATTCCAGAAAAGGAGAACTATAAAGGGGAAATATGCACTGCTTAATATATCGCTTTTATAGATAATCCAGTGAGACAGTGTTTTGGATTCCAAAATCTCAGTGACTGGGAATAGAAAGATAGTGAGACAGTGATCAAAGATGTTCTGCAGGGTCCCCCTTGGAACTGTGCATTGAACAAAGGGGTACTGTACCTCTCAGCTATATTCCCAATGCTCCCCATACAGGGTCTCACTAGGTCACCCACAGTGGCCTCAAAATTGCAATCCTCCTTCCTCAGCATCCCAAGTAGCTGGGATTACCAACGTGTACCACTGTGCCTGGTGAAGCTTTCTTTTTTTCTTTTTCTTTTTTTTTTTTTTTTTTCTACCAGGGATTGAACCCAGGGAACTCAAATCACTGAACCACATCCCCAGCCTTTTTTTTATATTTTATTTGAAGACAGTGTCTCACTAAATTCCTTAGGGCCTTGCTAAGTTGCTAAGAATGGCTTTGAACTTGCCATCCTCCCATCTCAGCCTGAGAGCTGCTGGGATTATAGGTGTGTGCCACTATACCTGTCTTATCTCTCAATCTTATTTATTTCTTCAGTCATTTGTTTGTGGGGTCAGACCCAGGGCCTTGTGCCTGCCAGGCAAGCACTTTTAAAACTAACCTACATCCCAGGCTCCCTGATTCAGCTTAAAGTTGCTGATCGTATATATCAGAAGAGGTTCGTGGGCAGTTTCTGGATCCCCCCTCTGTTATCTTTTTATTTTCAGATTTGTGTTAGTTCTTCTCTACACAATATAATTAGGTGTTTTCACTCTTGACAGCGTCCTTTGTTGTACAACAGTGTTTCAGCTGTAAGTCGTTCCATTTGCCAGTATTTTTGATGCTGTATCCAAGAAATCATAGCTAACTTTACTGTCCTGACGTTCTCTCTGTGCCTGGTCCTTGAGTGTTTGTGCCAGGAGAGGCGTTGGCTCTGAGGTGTTTTCGGAATCTGTGGACCTGGTCCCGTGCGTTTTGTCCTCTCTGTCAGTGTCATGTGTTGTGCAGTTGACCTTATTAGTTGCTCCACCCTTGTTCCTAGAAATGAATCTCACCTGTCACAGTGTCTAATCCTTTCAGTGTCCTATACATTTAGATTTGCCAGTTTTTTGTTGAGGAATTTTTCATCAATATTCATTGGAGTTATTGATCTGTGGTGTTTTTTTCCTTTGCCTGAGTTTGACATCAGAATAATGGTGGTCGCATAGAACAATGATTTTTTTCGCTTGTTTTTAGTTCCCCCTTTTGCCTTTGACTCATTGACTGATTAAGCAGATGTTATTTAGCTGGTCACAGTGGTGCATGCTCGTATTCCCAATGACACAGAAGGCTGAGGAAGGAGGATGATTTGTGGGTAATTTGTGAGATCCTATCTCAAAAAGAAAAGGGAAAAAAAAAAAAGGTTGGGGAGGTAGCTCAGTGGTAGAATACCCCTGGGACATCCACATAAGAAGTTATTTAATTTGCATTTATATTTGTGGATTTTCATTTTTCTTGTGCTACTAATTTCTGCATTTATTCTAGATAGAGAAGAAAATTTGAATGGTTGCAAGTTGATACTTTTTACTTGGAGATTGAACCCAGGACCCTGCTCATGTCACCCTGTATCTTGAAGCTTATTGGCTATATATATCTGTATCTCAGATATCTTGGAAATAGTTGGCCATCATTGTTGTCACATAGGTTCTCCACCTCTCTCTCTCCTCCTCTTCTGGAGTACATATGGGGGTATCCTGTGAGTCCCTTGGGACCTCTCCTTTTTTAATTTTTAATTTTTGAAATGGAGTCTTGCTAAGTTGCTGAGGCTGGCCTCAAGCTTTCTAATCCTCCTGCCTTAGCCTCCCAAGCAGCTGGGCTTATAGGTATATGCCTCCACACTCTGCCCTTCTTCATTGTCATTCTTTCTTGCTCTACTTTTCCCTGTAGGTTGGTTGGTTGGTTGGTTGGTTTTGGTACCAGGGATTGAATCCAGGAGCGCTTAACCCCCGAGTCATAACCCTTTCTTTTTATTTTATTTTGAGACAAGGTCGCACTAAGTTGCTTATGGCCTCACCAAGTTGCTGAGACTGACTTTGAACTCAAAATCCTCCTGCCTCAGCCTCCCAAGCCACTGGGATTACAGGCGTGCGCCACCTGCCCAGCTTCATAGTTAACTATTCTCATTTTATCCATTCATTGGTTTTCTGATTTTGTGTTTCTGCTTTTATTTCGTTGGAGCACTGTTATAACTCTCAGAATTAATTCTTTGGTCGTTTACATATCTCTAATTTTTTAGTGTTGGTTTGTGGCAAATTTCTTTCTTTTTCTTGTTTTTTTTTTTTTGTTTGTTTGTTTGTTACATGTTCTCCCCTATTTGGAGGGGGCAGTACTAGGGATTGAGCCCCAAGCCTTGCCCATGCTAAGCAAGCACTCTTATCACTGACTACACGCCCAACCTGTATAGTCCTGTCTTAATGGCTTAATGGACAATGTTTATAAACAAAACTCAGGATGATTTATATATTTTTATTGTCCCAAACATGCCAACATGCATGTGAGAACAGTGGTGATGAAAAGTATTGGGACAATTATCACTGAGAGACAAGTCCTGTTATTTCATTTGATATAAGTATGTGTGTGTGTGTGTGTATATATATATATATTTGTCTTGCATACATGATGTGCAAGTGTATGCTGTTTATCAAAGACAGCTGTATGTTTTTACCTGATTTATCGTATTTTCTGTGGTCTTGCATTCTCTGTCCCCTCTCATGTTCACAGGTCGACATTGGTAGGAATGGGAGTCTTATGTGGCTACGTGTGCATGCATGCAGAAGTTCACATTGCTCTGCTTGAACTTGCTTCTACGTCCCTCACTTCCCGTACTGTTTATTCACTTCTGATGCTCTGCTACTTAAGTGTTTAATTCTTCAGGTTTAGTTCCATTTCTTAGATATCTGGGTCAGGTACTCGTTCTTCCATGCTCAGCTCTTTGATTTGAGCAGAGTTTCTTCAGTATCTGTGACACAGTTGTTTCCTCAGGAAGATGGGAATGAATCTTTCTTAGGTCGCCATAGGTGTTACTTCACGGAAGGCGTGTTGAACACCCTGTGTGTAGCTGGGATGTGGCTCGGTGATAGAATGCCTGCCCAGTATGCTCAAGGCCCTGGTTCACACACACCCAGCACCACCCACACCCGCACATACACACACACACACAAATCATAATAGCCAGCATTTAGAAGCTTTAGGCACTGCTGTTGCTGTTTTCACAGTTTTAGATTCTGACTTTTGGAAGCCTCTGTGGACTGTCGTCTCTGAAGACAGGGCTCATGCCATAGCTCACCTAGGTGTTGAGTGCACATCACATGGTGTGGCAGATGTCATAACTAATGCTTCCATGGAGGTCAGCCTGAGTTGGGCTTTTGCTTTGTGTGGGTACTGGGGATCTGTCACAGGGCCTCGTCCACACTAGGCAGGAACTCTGCCACTGAGCCACATCCCAGCCATGATCTGGCTTTTTATTTATGTGCTTCTTACATTATCCATAAAAATGAGAAATCCACACTGATATACAGTATTCCCTCAGTTGTCAGAAGGAGGCAACGAATGGGTGGATTTGTGAAATGTTTTTTGGGCTCCCTCTATAACATCCTCTCTCATGTACTCATAGGACTAGGATTCTGGAAAAGCCACAACAGATGGGATTCCTTTCTTTTTATAAACAGGGATCTTCCTTCCTGACCTTCGTGTTACAGGGTATATATACAGGGTAGATATACAGGGTAGATATATATACAGGGTATAACCTCTTGTGGAAAAATAAACTGGAACAGAATTAGGGAGACATAATGTTGCTCAAATGTACTTTTATATGTACGGGGATATCGTAAAAGCAAATTTTTAATTTCTCCTACTGTACACCCACCACCCAGAAAGCTTCTGTGACTCCAATGTGTGGGGTTTCCCCACACAACCAGCAAGAAATTCTGCAGCAGAAACCAGCTCTGTGTCCTTTGATTCAATTGGATTCTGACGAGTAGCCTCAGATCCCTCAGGGGGCGGGCCCAGTCCCTCAGGTGCCCTCATATCAGATGCCTGTGGTTCTGAGTGACAGGTTTGCAGGACTCCCTCCTCGGGTTTGGTTAATTTCCTGGAGCGGCTCACAGCACTGAGTGATACGCTTACTTACCCTGTCACATACTATCAAGGATGCAGCTGAAGAGCCGAATGGAGGGTGCATAAGGCAAGGTGTGGGAGAAGGCACCTGGAGCTTCCGTCCCTTCGCTGGGCGATCCCTCCTCGGAGGACCTTCTCATGTTCAGCTAGCCAGAAGGTTCTTCAAATCCTGTCACCAGGCATGATTGGTGATATCATTGGCCATTGGTGCGCCACTGAACCTTCAGCCCCTGTCCCCTCATGGGTGGTCTGGGAGTAAGGCTGGAAGTTCTGATCCACAAATCCTGCCTGGATCTTTCCAGTGACCAGTCCCAGTCCTGAAGTGTCTAGGGGCTTGTAGCCTCCCTTATCACTTTAGAGATCCAAGTAATTGTGCATCTGCAAATATAGAGGTCAAGTATGCATTTCATAGCATCCCAGCTTGGGTCTGGTAGGCTCACTCCAGGAGATTTCTTACAGTTCTCTTCTCATCCCATTTTATGTGGAGATGATAACTATCTGCATGTCTTCTTGATGAAACGTATTTTTTATTTTAGGGACAGTTGGCATTCAGGGATGTGGCCATTGAATTCTCCCAGGAGGAGTGGAAGTGCCTGGACCCCACACAGAGGGCTTTGTACAGGGACGTGATGCTGGAGACCTACAGGAACCTGGTCTCCCTGGGTGAGCGTGATCTCTCCTGAGATTGGATCTGTCTTGTGTACCTTTGCATTTTTCCTTCACATGCCTCGGGGGAGCTGCTTATTACTTGAGTAAAGTTGAAGCTCTGTTGACCCAGAAATGAAAATCTTCCTAATGTAGCTGCTGGACTTTAACCATCTCTCCTCCTCCTCTTCCTCACCACTAGCATTTGGCCACTGAGCTATAACCCTATCTTTTTGACTTTTTATTTTGAGACAGGGTCTTACTACGTTGCTGAGGCTGACCTCATACTTAAAATTCTCTGCTTCAGCCTCCCCAGTTACTGGGATGACAGGTATGCACCACCATGGCCAGCTATTTCCTATGACTCTTAACCTATCTTTTTATTTTTTACAGTGCTGGGGATCAAACACACAGCCTTGCACATACTAGGCAAGCACTCTACCACTTTGCCACAGAGCTACAGCCCAACCTTCCCCCCTCCCTCCCTCTTTCCCTCCCTCCCCCTCCCCCCGCCCACTCTCATACTAGCGTTTGAACTTAGGGGTGTTGTACCAGTTAGCTAGATGGTAGTGCTTTTTACTTTTTTGAGACAGGGCCTTGCTAAGTTGCTGAGGCTGTCCTGCCTCAGCCTCCCAATTAGCTGGAATTACAGGCACACGTGCACCATTGTGCTGGTCCTTTCTCCTTCATTTCTGTAGATGTTTTGCCTACATAATATGATACATGATTGGGTGGTTACACAGCTCAGGTATGCACAGATGGCAGACTTTTTTTTGTGTGTGTGTGTGTGTGTGTGTGTGGTAGTGCTGGGGATGAAACCCATGGCCTCTCACATGCTCAGCCAGCACTCTGCCACTGACCGATAGCCCAGGCCCTGTGGAAGATTTAGCTCTGCTTGCTTCCTTCCACCCACCTGGTACTGGGAATTGAGTCTAGAGCTCTGCACATGCTAGGTCTGCCACTAAGCTACATTCCTAGACATTTTTTTAAGTTTTATTTTGAGACAGGGTCTCACAAAGTTGCCCAGGCTGGCCTCAAACTTGTGATCCTCCTGCCTCAGCCTCTTGAATAGCTGCAAATAAACTCATTGTGCTGCTTTGCTTTTGATTTATTAGTTTTTGGAAGAGCTAGAGGTCTTATATTAAAGTATTCCCTCAGTTGTCAGAAGGAAGCAACGAATGGGTGGATTTGTGAAGTGTTTTTCGGGCTCCCTCTATAACATCCTCTCTCATGTACACATAGGACTAGGATTCTGGGGAAGCCACAACAGATGGGATTCCTTTCTTTTTATAAACAGGGATCTTCCTTCCTGACCTTGGTGTTATTTCCATGTTGGAAGAAGGGAAAGAGCCCTGGACCTTGAAGAATGAAGTGAAAATAGCAAGAAATCCCGGTGGGTGGGGCTGTGTCAAAGGTGTGAACCCAGGTAAGAGCTCACGTGTGCACAGTAGAAGCTTTATCGCCCAGTGTTGTCTGAGAAACTCCACGGGTGAAAGATTTCTGTGGGAAAACAAAAGTTTCTATGCTGTGAGCTCTTGCAGGAAATTTTCAAACTTCTCCCACTTACCATTCTATTCTTCAGAGATGTAAAAATTTATCTTTTCACCCTCTCAAGGTCTATGTATTATTAATCAAGTTTTTGTTTAATTACTGGGGATTGAACTCAGGGCCTCACATATGGTAGGCAAATGCACTAATACCGAACTACTTTTCTTGGCATTTAAAAAATTTTTTTTCTGAGGCACAGTCTCACTAAATTGCCCAGGCTGGCCTTGAACTTGATATCCTTCTGCCTCAGCCCCCTGAGTCATTGGGATTACAGACCCTCACCACCATCTGGGGTAAATTTTATGGTTATTCTTAAGTTTTAAAAGTCTGCTTAATACAAATATTACTTTTGCAATAATAACATCTTTTTCAATATGAATGTTTCTTTTGTTGATGAGAAACATGTAACTTTATATCTTGTAGATTTCTCTCCTAAACACATAATTAAAAAATCACCTTCAAAAAGAAACAGCAGTATAGAAGAGAGATTCCAGAAAGCCATGCTGGGAAGACATGAGCACCACGACGCTGAAGCCCTTTCCTTCAGGGACATCCAGAGAAAGGCACATGACTTCCAGTTTCCATGGAGAGATGGTGAAGGAGATTGTAAGAGAGTGCCCATGATCCATAAAGGAAGCCACATGGGTGGAAGAGACGGTGGTGATGGACAGGATGCAGGGAGCAAGCTTGAGAGTGATTGGCTTGGGCTGGGCTTTCCGCCAGGCCTGTGTGCACCCCAGCTGCTTCAGTCTGCAGGGAAAAGCGAGTGTGGTGAAGAGGAGAAGTCTGTGCACAGTGGTTCTTCAGCTTTACCACCTCAAAGCGTTCCTTCCAGTGTCGGAACGCTGGAAGGATACGGGAATGACTTTCTTTATTCTTCATTGCTCATTCCAAGGCACAAAGCACACATTAGGGACAAGCCTTACAGATGCCACGAGTGTGGCAAGGTCTTTAGTTACACCTCCTCTCTTGCACATCATCGCAGAATCCACACTGGAGAGAAACTGTACAAGTGTGCTGAGTGTGGCAAGGCTTTCTTCAGGCGCTCCTATCTTTTGGTGCACGAGAGACATCACACGGGAGCAAAACCTTACAAGTGCAATGAGTGTGGTAAGGTCTTCACTCAGAACTCACACCTAACAAGTCATCGCAGAACTCACACCGGAGAGAAGCCGTACAAGTGTGCCGAGTGCGGCAAGGCCTTCAGTGTGCGCTCCAATCTAACCAACCATCAGGTGATCCACACTGGAGAGAAGCCATACAAGTGCAACGAGTGTGGCAAGGTCTTCAGCCAGACCTCGAGCCTCGCGATTCACCGGAGAACTCACACAGGGGAGAAACCATACCGGTGTAACGAGTGTGGCAAGGTCTTCAGCTCTCACTCAAACCTCAACACCCACCAGGTCATCCACACTGGAGAAAAGCCCTACAAGTGTTCTGAGTGTGGCAAGGTCTTCACCCAGAACTCACACCTGGCCAATCACTGGAGGACTCATACGGGGGAGAAGCCGTACAAGTGTACAGAGTGTGGCAAGGCCTTCAGCGTGTACTCAAGCCTGACTACTCACCAGGCGATCCACACTGGGGAGAAGCCGTACAAATGCAATGAGTGTGGCAAGGTCTTCACCCAGAACTCACACCTGGCAAGTCACCGAGGAGTTCACAGTGGAGAGAAGCCGTACAAGTGTGATGAGTGCGGCAAGGTCTTCAGCCAGACCTCAAACCTCGCCAGGCACTGGAGGGTGCACACTGGGGAGAAGCCCTACAGGTGTGCCGAGTGCGGCAAGTCCTTCAGCGTGCGCTCCAGCCTGACGTCCCATCAGGTGACCCACACTGGAGAGAAGCCATACAAGTGCAATGAGTGTGGCAAGGTCTTCAGCCAGACCTCGAGCCTCGCAATTCATCAGAGGATTCACACAGGGGAGAAACCATACCGGTGTAACGAGTGTGGTAAGGCCTTTAACTCACACTCAAACCTCAACACCCACCAGGTCATCCACACTGGAGAAAAGCCGTACAAGTGTTCTGAGTGTGGCAAGGTCTTCACTCAGAACTCACACCTGGCCAATCATCGTAGAACTCACACCGGGGAGAAGCCATACAAGTGTACAGAGTGTGGCAAGGCCTTCAGCGTGTACTCAAGCCTGACTACTCACCAGGCGATCCACACCGGGGAGAAGCCGTACAAGTGCAATGAGTGTGGCAAGGTCTTCACCCAGAACTCACACCTGGCAAGTCACCGGAGGACTCACACTGGAGAGAAGCCGTACAAGTGTGATAAGTGTGGCAAGGCCTTTAGTGTGCGCTCAAGCTTGACTACCCACCAGGCAGTCCACACTGGAGAGAAGCCATACACATGTAATGAGTGTGGTAAGATCTTTAGTCGAAGTTCCAACCTTGCAAGTCATCGAAGAACTCACTCTGGACTCAAGCCTTACAAATGAGTGTAGCCAGGTCTTTGCCTTCCACAACATCTGTGCATTAATTTTTAAGAGAGTTTATAAACGCAGTGACTGTGGAAGACTATCAGGAGTTGATCCGTGGCTGGGGTGTGGCCCAGGGCAGAGTACTTGCCTTGTACATGCCAGGCCCTGGGGTCCACGCCCAGCACAGACAGTAGTGCAAGCACTGGTAGGCTCCAGAGCATATGGAAAGAAGTCTTGTATCTGTAATGTGCCCCACAGAGGCTTCAGTCCAGCCTCACAGATGACTGGAAAGCAGCAATACGTCATTGATGAAACCGTACAAATGGAGGGTCTTTACTGGGCTGTTGTTACCTGATGACCATACCTGCAGATGAGGATTTACTTGAAGAAATTCTCTAGTTCTCTATGGGTAACCCTGGTCACTACATTTTGTGGAGTAATTCCAAGTCAAAATACGTTAAGACTCAAAGGTGCAAGGACTTTTGGAAATCAACTACTTATCTTCAGGTCAAGAATTACTTTATTCAGTCATTTGAGGTCTCATGAGAAGGCTTCTTTGCTATATGTAACTTTTACCCTGGGCTTTAAAACCTGTCTCACGTTGTGCCTGCCTTCCAGGCCTTTATTATGGTCACTGGGAAAGAAGCATAGGATGGGAGGGCTTACTGCATTAGGTAAGGGTCATTCTGTTCAACTTCTGGGAAGACAAGCTCTGCCTTTCCAGGTAAATATTGTCTAAATTAGCATCTGGAAGAGGTAAAGAGTAGTGTCTTTAAGTGGATACAAGTTGTCAAGCTTCCTGTGTCCTGAGGCCCTTCTGTAGTTTATAGGAAAAATCAAAAATCATTCCACCGACTGTAAAATAAAACAGACCAAGGATGTGCCATCCTGGGGGCTCATATGGGATGAGAGTCACAGGTGAACAGGGACAGACTGTGATAGAATGCAAAAGAATGGGGACCACATGCTCCATTGAATCACAATAGCACTCTTAGCAAAGACCGAAGAGTAATTAGCCCTATTTTTGAAATTGAGAGTTATCAGACTGGAGAATCTAATTAAAAGAACCAGAATGGGGGCTCAGGGCATGGCTCGCTAGAGTACTCGCCTAGCATGTTTAAGGCCCTGGGTTCTAAGCTCGACAAAAAAGAAAAAATAGCATTTCCTTCAGGATTATTTAACTGCTGGTCATACATTTTGCCACTGCTTTAGTACAATGTATCATTGATCTGATGTTTTAATTAATAAAATTTAATCTTTTCATTACTACAAGTAATTTGTTTCTTTGATCGACAGTTTTAATTCATCTCAGTGCAGTCAGTGCTTCATAACAGCAACTATCCAAAGTTAAGGTTGAGGGATCTAGACTTGGTGTGTGAAGTCAGGTATCATACAGTTTGGGGAACCTATATTATATTTTCCATTGAGTTATTCTCCTCACACCCTATCTTAGGATACTTATGTACAATGAAAATTCCATATAAGTGGTTCATATTTCACCCTAAAATCTGCATCTGTTGATAAATATTCACTATATTATATGGCCCTTCCTTACATACCAAGTGAGACTGCCGCGTCCGGCTAACGGAGCCGAGTCCGGCGAGGGACGGCGGGGTTAAAAATACACAGGACACCAAGGTTCTTCATCCAGGAGGGAGCGTGTGCGCGCGCGCTTTATTGCCAAATTTGTTCCCCTTATATATCTTTTTAACAGCTGCGGGAAATTACTCAAAAGTGAGGAGGGGAGAGTAATAACTGCGTCCTTGGGTTACCATCACGTCACCGTCCCCTATCAGGAGGCTCGAACAGGTCAAGATGTTCCCGAGAGGCACATATGTGCGAGGCAGATAAACAGGGAACCGCAAGCCTGCATCATGGCCTTGTGAGCTGGCCACATTGACATGCATAACAAAGAACTGGGGGTTGAGTCCCCAGGGGCCAGGGCGGGCCTGCTACCAGCAAGTCCCCCTTTTTTGTTTTTTGCATGTCAATGGGAATCAAGTAGCCCCTGTCTTAGGTCGTCCACCGCCCTTGCACTGCTTACCCGTCTCTGGGGAGGCCCCATTCCCCTGGCTTAGGTTGCAGTGCAAGCGTGGAAGTTGCCCGTCACTGGGTACTACAAGATCAGCTCTTGTCCTACGTAAACGGACACTTTTCAGTAAGGATGTCATGGCCAGCAGGACACAACTGCGGATCCCAGTCATCATCTTTGCCAGTGGGATAGCTATGACCAGGGAGCTTTCTGAACGTAAGGGTCTGGGATGACGGCACCAAGTCAGCAGGGTAATTAGGGACCTGGGCAAAAGCAGGCATACATAGGAGGGCTTGGGTATTGGCTCCTGTCCAGTTACATCTCATCTCCGAATGGGTCGTAAGTACACCTCGTGGGCGGAGTCATCCATCTCCAGGCGTTGGTAGTGAACCTGTATTGGCTGTCCAGAAGGAATGCCACAAGCGGGGTCCAGCTCATGAGGTGTGTCTCGGCACTCACTTGAAGGGGTGGGAACAACAGCGGCAGGATCAGCCATCTTGGGAACTTCATTTTGTCTTGAATTTTCATTCACCGGTCTGGTGCAGCGCTCCGGGATCCAAATGGGTTTTTCCGTCCCTGGAGGGAAGACACATACAGCTCCTCTCACTCTAGCCAAGAGTGGAGCAGGGGGTTGCCACTTCCCTGTAGCCAGATCCTTCCATCTTATCTGTGCTTTTTGTATGGTGGGAGGGGAAAAGTGACGCTGCGCCGCTGTACGGCCTTCGGCGTCAGTGAGCAAAAAATTTAAAGTGAATAGAGTTATGCTTAGGAGTGCTTGTGGTCCCTGACAATTCTGGTATATCTCCCCCTCTTTTGTTTTTTGCAAATAGGTTTTAAGATGTTGATGGGCCCGTTCAACAATGGCCTGTCCTTGGGGGTTATATGGGATTCCTGTTTTGTGTATAATATCCCACTGTGAGCAAAATTTTTGGAAGGTTTGACTAATATAAGCTGGGCCATTATCTGTTTTTATACATTGAGGGGTTCCCATAAAGGAAAAGGTTTTAACATAGTGCTGTATCACGTCCTTAGCCTTTTCTCCTGAATGTAAAGTAGCGGAGATAAAACCAGAGAACGTGTCTATACTGACATGCACAAAAGACAGCTTTCCAAAACTAGGAATATGAGTTACATCAGTTTGCCAGATGTCGTTTGGCTGAAGGCCCCTTGGGTTGACTCCCAGAGAAGGGGAATGGATAAAAGGTGCACAAGTAGGACATAGGGAGACAATTTTTAAAGCTTGATCCCGGGAACATCCTGAGCGGAAGCGCAAAGTTTGTGCGTTTAGGTGAAATTTATTATGAAGTTGTAGGGCCTTATCATACTCAGTTATTGTATATATAAAATTAGTGGCATGTGTGGCAGCGTCTGCCATGGCGTTGCCCGCTGCCAGAGGACCTGGAAGTCCGGAATGACTTCTAATGTGACCTATGAAGAGGGGGTCTGCCCTAGCCCATATAAGAAGCTGCACTGTTTGTAGTTGATCCATGATAGTGGATTGTTTTCCAATATAAGGTGCCGTCTCAATCGCGGAGGCGAGCCTGGCAATATAGAGACTGTCTGTGAAAACATTAAGGGGCACCAAGCTATAGGTCTGTAAGGCCAATATTAAGGCTGCAACCTCCGCTTTTTGGGCTGAACAATCGGCCACTCTCTTGCGGATGACTTGGGTTCCATCTGAAACGACAGCAAACCCATTTTTGGCCCCGTCAGTGAAGACGGTTTGTGCCCCCGGGAGAGGATCCTTTTTTAGGATCTTTGGGAAAATTATTGGACATGTCTTTAGACTTTCAAGGAGCCTGCTTTTAGGGTAGTGATTGTCAACCTGTCCCATGAAACTACAGAAGAAAAGACACCAGAGATCATGTTCCTGTCTTAATTTAGAAAGAATGTCTTGATTATATGGTAATATGAGAACATCAAAGGTTTTCCCAAACAAAGCATCTCCTAGATATTTTGCTTTCCAAACTAATTGTATTACCAGATCATGGAAAGGTATCAAGACCCGGGAGGGGGATGCAGGTAAGTGAACCCAATAAATAGGACCAGTCTGCCAAAAGACTCCAGTCGGGGTGAGTTTTGATGGCAGAACAATGAATAACAAGGACTGGGAGTAGTCCACCTGCATCACCTGCATCTCTTGTAAGGCTGTCTCTATCAATCTAAGCGCCTTCAAGGCTTCTGGAGTAGGTTTTCGCGGGGAGGTGGGTGAGGGGTCTCCTCTCAAAAGGTCATACAGGGGTTTAAGTTCACCAGTAGGGACATGGAGGGAAGGCCGCAGCCATTGGATTTCCCCCAGAAATGTCTGCCATTGGTGCAGGGTTTTGAGCTGGTTCACCTGAAATTGAGGCCTCTGGGGAGTGATCCCTACCTTGTTAATAGTATATCCTAGGTAGTTATAAGGATACTGAATCTGCACCTTCTCTGGGGCTATAATCAGTCCGGCCCCCTTTAACAGGGACTGGAGGACTTCATAAGACTGGAAAAGTGCTTTCCTATCAGGGCCTGCCAACAATATATCATCCATATAATGGACGAGGTAAAAGTTTGGGAATTGTTGCCTAAAGGGTTGCAGAATTTTTGCTATAAAGTACTGACACATAGTAGGGCTATTGGCCATTCCTTGAGGTAAGACAGTCCATTCAAACCGCTGATAGGGTTCCCTAAAATTTATTGAAGGTAAAGAGAAAGCAAAACGTTTACAATCCTGGGGGGCCAGGGGAATAGAAAAGAAGCAATCTTTTAGGTCCAAAATAATAAGATGCCAATCTTTAGGGATAGCCGTGGGGAAGGGTAGTCCTGGCTGTAAAGGTCCCATGGGCTGCATGGTATTATTAATAGCCCGCAGGTCTTGGAGAAGCCTCCATTTTCCAGACCCCTTTCTTATGACAAAAATAGGAGTGTTCCAGGGGGAAGTGGAAGGCACTATATGCCCCACCCTAAGCTGTTCCTGAACCAGAAGGGTCGCGGCCTGCAATTTGTCCTTAGTTAGGGGCCACTGTTCTATCCACACAGGGTCATCTGATAACCAAGTAATAGATAGAGGACGTGGCCGCATTTCAGTGGCCCCTAGGATAAATTTCCTAGCCCCCTCCGATCTCCTCCACTTCTGGTAATTTCTTCTGTAGGGTCCACAGGCGTTGCCCTTCCCTCATGTCTTTTCCCCAGTCCTTTTCCGGGAAGCCATCCCATATCTAACATCATGTCATTAACAAATTTATTACTCCCTTTTAGGGTCTGAGTGGTGAGGATAGCTCCCATTTGTTGAAGTAGGTCCCTTCCCCAAAGGTTTGTGGGGAGTCCAGCCACTACGTAAGGCTGAAAATAACCACTGTGTCCTTCCTCATCTCTCCATTTTAGAAAGGAGGCACTTTTTTCTGGTCTCGTCTGCCCAATCCCCTGTAATACAGCTGAGGGATCTTGGAGAGGCCAAGCAGATGGCCATTGTTTCTTAGAGATAACAGAGACATCAGCTCCTGAATCTAATATCCCCTTGAAGATTTTATCCTGTATTTTAATGGTTAACTGTGGTCGGGAGTCCAAGTGTGCTACCCAAAAGGTTTGAGGAGTGCTGGTGGAACCAAAACTGCCATTACCCCGGGCTGCCTGTAGGGCGCGGCTGGGTAGAGACGCCGCCGGCAGCAGCAATAATTGTGCTATGCGTTCTCCGGGAGGAATAATAACGATCCCTTGGGTAGCCTCGGCAACAATTTTTAACTCCCCGTGGTAATCACCATCAACCACACCTGTAAGAATTCTGAGCCCTTTATGCAGAGTGCTGCCTCTTCCCAGTATCAGTCCCACAATTCCCTCCGGCAAAGGGCCAAAGACTCCAGTTGGCAGGGTCTGGGGACCCATCTGCGGAGTCAGTACTGCTCGGGAGGTGGAACTGAGATCCAATCCTGCACTTCCCGGTGTTCCCCTGGGGAGTTCCCGGATAGAAAGGGGTTGGTCAGGGGGAGGCGGCGGAGACGCCCACTCCCCGGGGCACTGTTTCCTCCCTGCACTGCCCCGTACACTTTGGCTTCCGGGGCCCGGGGCGGGCCCCTGCTCCCGTTTCCCGACGGTATTGGGTTACCCTGGATGTCAAATTTTGACCTGCACTCACTACTCCAATGATTTCCTTTATGACATCGAGGACAAATTCCAAGCATCCCTCTGCCAGCACCCTCGCTCCTTTCCGGGCAGTTTCTCCTTATATGTCCCTCTTTCCCACACTTAAAACACCCCTTAGAGCGGGTTCCCCTGTTATCAGATTTTTGCATTCCAGTCTTAAGGGCAGCAGCCAAAACCTGACCAGTAATATGAGGCCCATCTATATCTTTGCATGCTCGAATCATGTCATCTATACTTTTGGCCCGGGAGGACTTAATAGCATTTTGGCAGTAAGTGTTAGCGTTTTCATATGCCAGTTGTCTAATAAGTGGCATAGCCTGTTCCAGATTAGGGAATATTTTTCCAGCCGCCTGCATTAGGCGGGCTATAAAGTCCGAATAAGGTTCAGAGGGCCCTTGAGAGATCTTGGAAATTTTTGCTTCAGTCTTAGAAACGGGCAGGGCTTTCCAGGCATGGACCGCAGCTGAGGCTATCTGAGCATAGACCCCCAGGATCATAATTAATTTGCTGATTTATGACAGCATATTGTCCCGAGCCTGTTAACATTTCGAGGTTACGCCGTGGGAAGCCGGCGTCCTGATTGACTCGGGCTAGCTCGCAACACCTCTCTTGATTTTCACTTTTCCACAACAAAAAATCCCCTCCGGATAACACAGCCCTGGGAAGCTGTTGCCAAACTAAATCCCAATCATTGTTATTGAGAAAGCCTCCTGTCAGAAACCAAGGACAAGCCTGGGCTATAACTTCAACGAATTCGGTTGCAGTCTTAGTTTTTATTCCTGTTCCTTGTGTATTTAACAGCTCTTTTAGTTCGTTGGCCAGACGAACCTTCGCTGTTGAGTTACCCATGGTACGTACCGTGTCTCTTTAAATTACCTTTAAACCAATCCTCCCCCTTCTACCTTTAGAAGGTGAGCCCCGTCCGCTTACCCCTACTTTCCGGATCTCGGTGGGAACCTCCATATGCCGCGTCCGGCTAACGGAGCCGAGTCCGGCGAGGGACGGCGGGGTTAAAAATACACAGGACACCAAGGTTCTTCATCCAGGAGGGAGCGTGTGTGCGCGCGCTTTATTGCCAAATTTGTTCCCCTTATATATCTTTTTAACAGCTGCGGGAAATTACTCAAAAGTGAGGAGGGGAGAGTAATAACTGCGTCCTTGGGTTACCATCACGTCACCGTCCCCTATCAGGAGGCTCGAACAGGTCAAGATGTTCCCGAGAGGCACATATGTGCGAGGCAGATAAACAGGGAACCGCAAGCCTGCGTCATGGCCTTGTGAGCTGGCCACATTGACATGCATAACAAAGAACTGGGGGTTGAGTCCCCAGGGGCCAGGGCGGGCCTGCTACCAGCATGAGACGACATGCATCTTGATTTATATAAAGTGAAAATACAAATATATTAAAGATGAAAGTGTGGGGAAGAAAAAGTAACACTTTTTAGCCGACATCTAGAGAGAATACAGGCTCATGAACGTATTTCCAACATCACCAGTCCATCAAGGGTCACGTGTTAGCATTTTCTGCCTTTCCCATGCAGACCCCAGTCTGCAGAGATTGTAGAAAAGAGCAACTCCAGTGTGTCTTTGGTGGCATGAGTTAGGAACTTGTAATTGTTTCTGGAAATTAACAGTGGGACACAGGTTCTCAAGTTATGTTCAACAAGTGTGCATTGCCATTGTGACTATTACTGAATCATGAGTTAGCACTTCATTGAGGGGAATGAATCACAAACTGGCTCTTCAGAGACCAGGTATTTCCCATGAAAGACCTGATAGTCTTTCTTACAGCTCAATATGGTAATGAGTACATTTGCAATTAATATCAGGTCATAGTTTTTATCTGAAGTAGAAGTATGGACAATACAAATTTACTGCAACTGTAATGACACGTAAATGAGCCATTGAAAAGTGACAAGGAGATTGGAAGTACTGTGTTGAGAAGCTGTGGGACAGAGTCCTGGCCATGTTCTAGAGTGCCATAGCTGTTTTTGTCCTAGGTTCCCTGTGTGAAGTGAGCGTCTCACCAATATTTCCTTCACCCTGAGGCAGAAGGCGGGTTTACATGTTTGGGTGGGCCACAGCCAACTGGGACCTATCTGACCTTCAGGAACTGATCATGGCCTAACTCAGCTAAGACACAGCCCAGGTGTCACTGGCCAGTACAGCACATGTGACTGTCCTATGAGGGTATGTGTGCCATGCCATTCTTTTTTTTTTTTTTTATTTTTTATTGTGGGGCCATGCCATTCTTGTAGGCAAATGTGGGGGGCAAGATATGGGTGAATTCACACTCAGAACAGAGAGATGGCACATGGACGTGGAGAAAAGCCAAGTAATAATTCAAAGGCCTCAAACCTCTGAAAGATCATATGATTCATAAGCGAGGACCTGTTGAGGACTTAGTCCAAATTAGTGAACACAGACTCTAATTCCTCGTGTTAAGAAATTATACAAGAAAAACACTTCAGGACCTGAGTGTGGTTCAGTTGTAGAACACTTGCCCACGTGCATGAAGCCCCAGGTTGAGGCCCGAGTAATTGAGCAGAAAACAAAAAAAATCACTAGAAAATAAAATGCAGATGTTGAATAATTGAAGCACAGAGGTAACTGTGCTTAGCTCTAGGGATGAGTGACTTGCCTTCACAGCCAGACATGATTCCATTCTGAATTTGTCACAGTTATCACGAAGAATAACAGAACAAATCTATACTAAATATGCAATCCTCATTACAAACTTTGGGAGCAATAAAGGCAAGAAAAATTCACATACAAGATCACTTTTCTCTGCAGTTGAAAATGAGCCATGTAGTGTAGTGCTTAAAACCACACCTGAAATCAACACTTTTATGTTATAGTTTGGATCTGGAATATCCTCCAAAGGCTTACAAGGTCAAGGTTTTCTCCCCAGCCAGTAGCACCATTGGGAGATGGTGGGAACCAAGAGGTGAGTCACTGGGGTCATGCCCCAGGAGAGTGTGTCTTGTCCCCAGCCCTTTCCTCTGCTTCTGTCTGCTATCCACCTGCCACGAGGTAGACAGCATTGCTCTCCCATGCCCTTCCAACATGATGAGCACATCATGGGCCTTGCCACTGACACAAAGCAAGTGGCCAGCCAATCATGGGATGGAACCCATGAGTCTGAAACCGTGAGTCAAAACAAATCTTTCTTCCTTGTTCTCAGGTGTTTTGTCACAGCAACAAACACAATGAATGACCTGGCAAAATTGTTTAACCATATCTATTATCTACCAAACATTTACAAACAATAGTTTTCATGGAACTACCATACAAACATTAGGTAACTTGTCTAAACAGTATTTCAAAAACATTTTCAACAATCATACTGTAGAATGGGACCTACAGGTGCATCAGGAAATGCAAATTTGACATGACAAAAATTGTAAGTTCCTCTATGCCAACCAAGAGCCCAGAGAATCAGGAGTAAACACTCAGGGTTGTGCTGGAGTCTGACCCATTTTGATGTTTATTGTTGACACCTTTCAAGTCTCACTACTCCCTTTCTATGATGCCATCTGGGCAAGATGCTGATAAACCCTAAGTGTTCCCTTCTTCGGGCAGCAGCTGGGAGTTCTAAAGATGACCAGGTTCCCTCACTCCAGCACCACCCAGGACCTCCATAAGAGGAGGCAGCCACTTCTGGACAAGTGTAGCAAGTCCACCCTGCTTCCCTGGAAGGCCTCCTTATGCTGTGAACTCTGCAAACACTTCAGTGTTTGGCTTCGCCATTCTTGACAAACCAGCCCAACTGGGTGGGGTTCAGCCCTGAGTTGGGACTGGTCACAAGTGCAAACTAGCAAAAATGTTAGGGGCAAATACATGAGTTTCCACTTCACAAACAAGAGAAATTCCACCCTGGGTGTTCATTCTGAAGTGGAAACTCATGAACGTTGACCTTTTCAGTATATCTCTCTCACAAGCACTTTAAGAATAAAAAGATATTTTTATCCTTATTCCCTGAATTTTCTTATGTTTCATATTCTTGCTGTATTTAGGTGAATTCCATGCAGTTTTGTTCAAAATCTCATGTAGTAAAATTTAGTCTTTTTAAATATTTATTTTTTGTAGTTGTAGTTGGACACAATAACTTTATTTTTATGTGGTGCTGAGGATCAAATCGAGGGCCTTGCATGTGCAAGAACTGAGCCAGAACCCCAGCCCCTTTAGTCTCTTTTCTATAATTGCAACTTAATAATTTCCTTTCAACAATAATCGTGTTCCTTTCTTCATTGGCACAGAAGAGGCATTCAGAAATATGATACAGTGCATGTTCCATAACAGGGAGGACAGGATGTCAGTCTGAACTACATTTTATATTTTCATTATACACAGTAAGTTTCCTAGTCAGACTGCAGAAGAATAATAGCATTTCTACAAGTGATTGTACCTCTAAGTTTAAGCGGTAGATAGGAAACATATGCGAACATGAACAATACTCTATGCAAGAAAAATACCAGATATTCCTAGATGGGAACAAACAAATGGGAGACCATCGGGTGTCATGTGCACCATGAAAGGAGCAGTTACGCCATCCTTCCCTGAAAGGTCCTCTGGCTGAGTAGGAATGCCAGCCTCAGGAGAGTGGCAGCAGAGCTGCCAGGGACTGGCCACAGATCGCCTCTTGTCAGGAACTCCGCTGGAATCTCAATGCTCTTCTCTCCATCTTCCATTCTATATCCATGACCTCTCCAGATGCTGGTAAAGCTCACAGAGCTGATGTTCAGTCATCTCAGAGAGACCTCAGCTCACCATTCTGTATGATCTCAGCCCTCTTGCCCCTATGCAGCACTGAGCAGGCCCTTCATCACTGCAGAGCTCTAGTCACACCTAGTGACCATCTCCATGTCACAAAATCCAGTCATGAAGAAGTACCTCCATTTATGTACCCCTAAACATTTTCACTAGAACAGCAAATTTAGTGAGATATACACTGTGTGATCTGCATCGCAGTGATGGAGAACATGGTGAGACAAATACATACTATGAAATAAACATTTAGATTTAAAAACAAACCATGCAACATATTGGCTTATATCATATACTCTGAAAGTAAGATATTATCCCTCAGGAAAAATACTCTTCTGGTAAAACTGTTTAATCATACAAATCACTCATTTCCAAACGTCTTCACTGCAGTACTACACACATGTATTAGGCGGTTGACCTAAGCAGTCTTTCCAAAACATTTCCAACAACCTCACTGTGCAATGGCAGCTGTGTGACAGGAGAAGGAATATGGAAAACCATGAGCATGAAGAAATTGGAGCCTCCCAAACAACAAGCAAGGAGAACCAAGAAAACACTCAGGGACCACAGAGCTTGACTTTTTTGTTTGTTTGTTTTAGATTGATACAATAATTTTATTTATTTTTATGTGGTGCTGAGGATCAAACCCAGGGCCTCACCCATGGAAGGCAAGAGATCTCCCACTAGGCTACAACCCCAGCCCCTGACTAGCCTTTGACACTGGACTGTGCATACCCCATCCTTGTCACCACTGTCCCTCCTCTCCCCCTGGCTAAGGAGATGATAAATTCCTCAGCAGCAGCTGAAGTCTGAAGCACACCCAGGTGCCCATACCGCAGCCTCACTGTCACAACACAAGCCAGGCACCATTCCCTGAACTCTGGGACTACATCCGCAACAGCTTAGATGTACCACACCCCCACCAAGCCTCATTGTGTGATACATAACTTCAGGCTCCGGGGTTGGCATCCTTGATAAACCAACCAGAATGTGGGAGGTGTTAAGGCAGTTCAGCTCAGTGGTCAGAAGTGCAAGTTAACAACCATAAGGATAATAAAACAAACTTAACAAATCCCATTATGTATGCTAACAAATTATTCACATAGAAGTCAAAAAAAGAGATATTATTTTACCTTTAATGCCCACTTTTATATACTCTATTTTTATTTTTGCTTTATGGAAAAAGGTGCATTCTGTGTGTCTTACTTGGCCAACAATAGAAAGGCATTTAGAAACACACTAACAATGCTGGTGTATGCTGGTAATCCCAAGGACTATTAAGATTGATGGTGGATGATCCACATTCAAGACCAGGGTAGGCCACTCAGCAAGCACTTTTCCCAAGATTGAAATAAATAAAAAATAAAATAAAATAAAGGGGCTAGAGATATCCTTCAGATGTCGGTAGAGAGGCCTTGGGCTTAATGCCCAGTGCTGGTGGAGGGAGGAGAGGAAAAGGAAGTATGAGATGCACATTCATCAACAATGACGCAGGCTCTTGGATGTCCATATCTGACACCAAGCTTCTGGGAGCCTTCCATCCTACCCACATACTTACCCTAGGGCAGAGCACGGAATAACTCAGGTGCAAAGCATGATTATCTGTTCCCAAGATTATATGTTGTTTGATCCACCAGGGAAATAAAAAAAAAACCCTCTTATAAATCTCTTTGAACCTTAAGAATCTAATGGTGCATGTTAAGTTTCCAGTATAAAGAACCAACTGAGGTGGAACAAAACTGTTGTAGAAGAAACACAATCCACTCATACTTATGTGAAAGATTAGATTTTATTAAGTATCATATGAAATCTACGGTACATTCTGAATAAATCAGCAGCAAATGTAACCTCAGCAGGTGAAGGTGGATCCTCATGAAGCATGTGCTGTTGTGGTTCTTTAGGTTCATCTCTTCTCTCTGATAACTTTTCAATTCCAAGAATGAGACAATTAGTCACCAACGGTGCTAAACAGCTATGGCC
>NW_026000207.1:3383104-3385865 GCF_001458135.2 Marmota marmota marmota
TTCACTATCGATCCATTTATGATCAATTTATGAAAGACCCGTAAGGAAGGCACAGAACCCAAGACGAGCAGGATACTTTCCAAGAAATTTCGAAGAATGAGACACTTTACAACATGAAGATAACTGGCCCTTTTCAAATGTCCCTGCACCTTTGATATGTCCTGAGTTATAAAACATTACGTAATTTTTCCACAGTATGGGAGGCCAGAAACTAATCTTTTTCCTGCTTCCTTGTGACGCGGTTGGGATGACAAGTGAGGCCCTTGCACAGTGATTAAATGTCGAAGCCTTCTCTCCAGTATAGATCCTCCAATGTCGTCTCAGGGATGATTCAGACTGAAGACCTTGCCACACTCATTGCATTTGAAAGGTTTCTCTCCAGTGTGAATTCTCTTGTTGTGCAAGGTGTGAAATGTGATTGAAGACCTTCACTCTCTCGTTATGACTGTAAGGTTTTTCTCTAGTATGAATTCTACGATGAATTATAAGGTTTGATTTCTGACTAAAGACCTTACCGCAATCATTGCATTTGAAAGGTTTCTCTCCAGTGTGGATTCTTTGATGACTTATAAGGGCTGATTTTTGATGGAACACCTTCTCACACTCATTGCATTTGAAAGGTTTTTCCCCAGTGTGGATTCTTTGATGAGTTATAAGGACTGATTTTTGTTGGAAGACCTTGCCGCAGTCATTGCATTCGAAAGGTTTCTCTCCAGTGTGGATTCTCCGATGTTGTGTAACATGTGCAGTCTGACTGAAGCTCTTCCCACACTCTTTACACTTGTAAGGTTTCTCTCCGGTGTGAATTCTACGATGATTTGTAAGAATTGATTCTTTATTGAAGAGTTTGCCACACTCATTGCATTTGTACGGTTTCTCCCCCGTGTGGATTATCACATGTTGAATGAGGTATGAGTTACGACTAAAGACCTTGCCACACTCATTACATTTGAAAGGTTTCTCTCCAGTGTGGATTCTACGATGACTTGCCAGGTGTGAAATCTGACTGAAGACCTTGCCACATGCATCACACTTGTAAGGTTTCTCCCCAGTGTGAATTCTCCGGTGGTTTGCAAGGTAGGATTTGTTCCGGAAGACCTTGCCACACTCATCACATCTGAAAGGTTTCTCTCCAGTGTGGATTCTCCAATGTTGTGCAAGGTATGAACTGTCATTGAACATCTTCCCACACTCATTACACTTGTAAGGTTTCTCTCCAGTGTGGATTCTCCGATGTTTTCCAAGGTGTGAACTCCTACTGAACATCTTCCCACACTCATTACACTTGTAAGGTTTCTCTCCAGTATGAATTCTAAGATGACTTGTAAGATAAGATTTTTTATTGAAGACTTTGCTACATATTTCACAAGTAAATCGTTTATCTCCAGTACAGATTGTCTGATGTATAGTACGGTGTGATTCTTGATTAAAGGATTTTTCAAGCTCATTACATTTGTAAGGAGCTGCAGGAATATTTGTTTCCGGTTCTTCTACAAATGATAAAGAATCTATAAGATCATGTTCATATTTATGAGAAATGTTTGCTTTGACAATAAAAGGAATTCCTTGGTGGGGTAGTAGGAAAGAAACATTGAAAGAGGTAAAATAAGCCAGACTCAAAAATTAAGGGTTAAACTGTTGCTCTCATATATAGAAACTAGTCCATAATAAATGAGAAAAGGCAGTTGAGGAAATGACTGGATACCATAAAGATACAGAGAAGATGGGGTGGGAGGGAGGAATGGGAGGAAAAATGAAATGAATTTAACAAAATCATGTTACATTATTATATAAAGATACCAAAGTGGATGTCATCATCATGTATACATAAAGTTTAGAGGAGGGAGAAAAGGGAGAAGGAGCAGAGGAGGAAAAGGAGAAAGTGGAGCTTGAAACCAAATTCCTTGCATATAAAGCCCAGGAAATGGACTTCACCTTAGCCCTGACCCCTCCCATTGCCAAAGCACCCCAACACTACTTAGTGGGCAGCTGCCTCTCTGCCCATGTGAGCTCTTACCTGCTTTCACACCCTCCACACATGCCCACTCATTTGGAGGCCTGGATATTTCCTCTGGGCCATTCACAGTCCAGGGCTCCCTCCCTTGCTCCAACCAGGAGAGGACACTCAGGTCTGAAGGACATATTCCTGCTTGTAAAGAGAAAAGAAGCTGATGCACTGTGGCTTCTCCACAATCCAGGCCTATCTGTATATGAGAAAGAGGACATTACAGAGAGATACAGAAAATATTTCACTATATCATGTAGGTATCTACCTCTCTTCCAAGAACCACTGAATCAAAAGCACAGAAATAGAAAACGGGGAACTGGATATTTTAAGAGTCGGCTGTGGGCTTTATGTTGTGCTTCAGCTCTGGAAGCACCACTGCAGTATCATGAAGGGGGCAGAACATCTGAAGAAAGGGAACAAAGTACAGAGGAGGTACTGTGGAGCGTCTTTCACAGGCAACAGGACTTCAATCAGTCAATGTAGAGAATCCCAAAGACAAAAGGGAAATGCTACGATACACAGAGCAGATCCCAGCATAAGGGAAAGTCAAGCTCACCCAGGGAGACCAGGTTCCTGTAGGTCTCCAGCATCACATCCGTGTACAAAGCCCTCTGAGCAGGGACCAGGAACTTCCACTCCTCCTGGGAGAATTCTATGGCCACATCCCCGAATGTCAGCAGACCCTGAAATTAAAACAGACTTCACAATGGGGCACAGGGGACAGTTACAATCTTGATGCAAAATGTGAACCAC
>NW_026000207.1:3395574-3397936 GCF_001458135.2 Marmota marmota marmota
CATTACCCTTTTTTAAATTGTGTGTGTGTGTTCTCCCCTGCTAGGGATTGAACTCAAAGTCTTGCACATGTGCTACTTGAGTTACACCTACACCAACTGGAGCTATAACTCCAGCCCCACTCCTCCTTATTATAAAACCTCAAAGTCATTGTCAGCCAGTTTGGGGGTAGGGGCTTACCAGGCATGGAATTCAGAGTTAGCAACAGTATGCAGCTATTTCCTCACTTACATTCTACAGTTGCAACATGTAATGTAGAGTGGGCACTCTACCACTGAGTCACATCCACAGACCTACTTTGTAGTTTACTTAGAGACAGGGTCTCACTGAGTTGCTTAGTGCCTCATAATTGCCTAGGTTGTTTTGAAATCCCCATCCTCCTGTCTCAGCCCGCTGGGATTATAGGCACCCACCACTGGGCCTAGACATTGTCATCCTCTTGAAGAGAGAGATAAAGAAGCAGGTACTCTTCTATTCCCAATGCAGTTCTACTGACTAAAGTTACTTTCATGCGTTTACCTTATTTTTTTGCGGGGGGAGGGGGGAGGGGTGCGACTGGTCTGACCTGATTTATTGAATCCTCAGAGCCAGGCCTCTGGTTGAGGACCTCAATACCAAGACATATAAAAATTAGTTTTTCCTACTGAAAATGAGGGAAGCAACTCTCTCCCCCTCCTTTTTAGACTTTCACCTTAGAAACCTTGAAATTTAATCTATTTTCTCCTGTGTTAAGATGTATGTAAATTCTTTTGAAAACTGAATAGGAGTGTTGTCAACTTTATGACCCAGAAATGTCTTCAAGGACCAAAAAGCCATCTCTTGAAACATCCCAGTAACTGAGGCAGTGTAGGCACCTGACTCTTTAGGCATCTTTCTGAAATTTGCAATCTCTTAGTGCATTTCCTGTGTTACCCACAACATTATAGTTTAAAGCTTTATTCAATTACAATATTTTCTTCTTTCACTCCTACATTGGTGGGGAAGATTTCTTTTTAAGAGAGAAGAGAGAGAGAGAGAGAGAGTTTGAGAATTTTAATATTTATTTTTTAGTTTTCGGCGGACACAACATCTTTGTTTCTATGTGGTGCTGAGGATCGAACCAGGGCCACATGCATGCCAGGCGAGTGCGCTACCGTTTGAGCCACATCGCCAGCCCAGTGGGGAAGATTTCTGAGGTGCGAAGCAATTTTGTTTTTAATTATATTTTCCCATGCCACCTGTTGGCAAAAAAAGAGCATGACTCAATAGTTTACAACTAGTTGGAGGAAAATGTTCTCAGCTCCCAAGACAAGTGGCCTTTATAGGCAGCTTTAATCTCTCACCCTAACTTGCTGCACTATTAATTTCAAACCTAAGGAAGCCAACCAGGTCCCACAGGTCATCCAAAAGATGCCAGGAATGCAAAAACAGAACGATCAGCCCAGGTGGATGACTCCATTTTCACTGTTCACCTTGATTTGGGGACTCCCTGCATGTGCTTAGTCTGTAGGAATGATCTCTAGTCTTTTTGATTTAAAAATATCTACTGTTTTGGAAGATCCCAATTTTCAAGCCAGCCTCAGGAATGGTGAGGTGCTTAGCCACTCAGTGTGGACAGCGGTGACAGTAACTGGGAGACCAGTGTCTGAGACTGGGGTCCCTGATGACTTCATGGCTGTGGCATACTTGGTGACTGGGAAAGTTTCTGTGCATAGGCATAGTGTGGGAAGCCGTTCTCACACGTGATTGGGTACCTCCCTGACTGGGTGTGAGGCGCTCAGGCCAACTGTGTCTGAGCTTATCCCCACCCTTTTCAGGTGCAAGAGCCTGTCCCTGTGGGGGTGTGACTGGCCATTGACCCTGAAACCAATCACTGACCCTGACCTTGGAATGCTGTCCCCCTCGACCTTCATTGCATGGAATTTTCCCCTGAATTTTTTGTTCCCCAATAAAAGCCCACTCTCTGGCATGCTCTGCCATCTCTCCTGCTGGTCTCTTGTGTAAACCTCGCTAGCACATCAGGTGGCTGGAGACAGGAGCCTGGAAGGGCCGTCTCTGAGCTGGGCAAGAAAAAGGTAAATTGAGTTTATATGTCTTTATTTTGATCTCACTAGTTAACTTCTATGTTTGGAACCTCTAGTATGAAGCTAGCGTGCTGGTCGCACAGCAGCATTGGATGCCCGGTTGCTATGGAGATGTCCTCCATGCTAGAGTCTTAACAGCTTGGACCTTATTCTCAGGCAGGGCAGCTCCTGGGAATGAGGGAACTTCATGGATGTGTTCCCTAGGAGAGCCTCTGGAGTTAGCACAGGTGCAGGATCGCCTTCAAAGTGAACTGAGAATAGAAATGGAAAAGAAGTTAATGCAGGACTTGAGGGACACGGC
>NW_026000207.1:3411728-3426217 GCF_001458135.2 Marmota marmota marmota
GGCACCCCCTGCATTATGAGTTCAAGCAGTGGTCAGAGTCCATACTAAAGAGCAACATCCGTCACAATCACAACACAGGACAGACTTCCATGCCTCAAAACCAGTGGAAACTGTGCAAAAGTTATTTTCATGATGGGGCTTAAATACAAGCCTTAAAACCTGGAACAGAGTACATGCCCCAGAGAACAACCAACCATCCAAGTGTAAGGAAAGTGCTATTTCATTGTCAAACATTTGTGATTTTTGTTGTCCTGAGAGGATTTATTCTGGGGAGAAATGAGACAGGCATTGTGACCCTGGATAGTTTCTTCATCAAGGGAGTATCCTTGGGATTCACTAGTTGTACTGGTATAATGCATTATTTCACCAATTCTCACACAATACCCCATGTCAGAGAATTTATAGGAAAAATAAATTAGTCTCTGATTGTCCAAGATTAGCTTCTGGTCTTGCATACTGTGGAAGAATTACAAGTCAGAATATGTTAAAACTCATGACATGTCAAAGGTACAGGGATTTTTGAAAAGATCCAGTTATCTTCAGGTTGTAAAGTGTCTCATTCTTTAATATTTCTTGGAAAGTACTCTGCTTGTCTTGGGTTCTCTGCCTTCCTTACAGGCCTCATGGCTGTGTCCAGAAAGGAACCCTTAGGAGCAAAGGCCTTCATGAAATGAGGATCATTGCTGTCCTTGCTCCTGGAGGTGGAGAACACTCCTTGTTAAAAGTCAATATTATCTGCATCAAAGAGTATTTCAAAGGGGCTGAGCAGGATGTAGAATTAGGATGTCAGTCATCCTGTCTGTGGCGGTCTGTGCCCCCTTGTCCATATTGTCCATAGTGGAATGGGGTAAGGAACACTCTACAAACTGCCTGAAGTAGGGCAGCCAAGACTGTAGGGACTGGGCTTTTTATTGGAGAAGAGGAGTGTGATCTTAGGGACTGATTATATCCAGGAAGAATGCAGGGAAATGGTGGCCATCCTGGGGCAATATTCATAAAGTAAGTTCTATAATATCTGTATATCATTATTTTAAAATTAATTCACATTCAGTTACACAAATCTTTTGAATTTGAAGGTAAATTAAGACATTATGTTCTTCCTTTTTTTTCTTATCTCATTAGACATTCTTCTTAGATGCTTTTTCTCAGTCTGATTTTTTTTTCTGAGAATAATGCAGCTTACTTGCCCCAGCACCTGCAGGAGAGGCCCTGCCGGGTGTCCCAGAGTTGTGAGCTAATTCTCATTCAGATGCACTGAACCACAAATGGCATTTCCCCTAGGAGAACCCCATGCAACCAGCAGAGAACCTCCTTGAATAGATAAGGGCAGTACACCCCAAAAAGGGATTTATAGAGGAGTATCCCACTGACACCAACCACTTCCCAGTGTGGCCAGATAAAACCCCACCGACCTGAGACCCTCACATGGGCCATACAGCCATGTCATCCTGACTCTAGTACCTCCACCTTACACCACTGCACCCTGCATGCTCCAGAGTACATAAGGTGGAACCCATATTGGATCTGAGAGGGCTGGTCAAAGAGATTTTCTTCAGGAGGATTCACAAAACTGTAGAAAACTTCCTCCCCAGGGAATCCTGGAGTATTGAGGAGGCTCTTACTTATCCCTAATGGGGGTAACTGACAAAATCAGACAATTCAGGACGGTCTACTCTGACCCATCAGAAAGCTAGTAAGTACCTCAACACATGAAAGATTAGAGGAGCCTCCTAGAATTGTATCTGAGGTGAGCTGGTCTGATCACTACCTCCACACCAGGGAAAAAATAGAGGCAAAGACAAGGAGTACTCGGCATCTTTAAAACATTCCAAACCCTGATAGAGTCCAAATCAGGAAGATCCAAGAACACTCCCCACTTTGGCATGGAATATCATAAATACTTCTAATGTCAATTTTTATCTTACTGATATTGCATTTCATATTGAATGGGCATGTTCTGTTTATTTGGCATTGCAGCCTTCACCTCAATTGATAGTATTTCCTGTTTTAAAGCATTAACTAGAAGCATTATATCTTTGCTTTCCTAATGTATATTTATACTTGCTCCTCTTAATTTCATGTTTGCTTCTTGTATTACCTACTCCTGCCTCAAATAACCTCACATTGATTCACCTTTTTTACCTTAGTTTGTGTTATTTTATCTTTTCTTCTTTTCCATTTTTTTCTCTTCTCCCCTTTGTAGCCCCTATAGAATATAATAGCAATTTTACTATCTTTAAGAACTACTTTCTCAACCTACTGAAGAACACTCATATGGACTGTAAAAAAATATTTGTCAGTGCCTCTCCAACAGAAGAGATTAATATCCATAGTGTATTAAAAACTCAAAAAGCTTCACACCAAAAAGATAAAGAATGAATAACCCAAACAATAAATGTGCACAAGAACCAAATAGACATTTCTCAAAAGAAGAAACAAGAAAATGTAAAAACTACATTGAAGACTTATCCTCACTCCCAGTTAGGATGGCAATCAATAAGATTGCAATTAATGATAAATGCAGACAAAGGTGTTAGAAAAAGGTATGTGTGTATTTTTCATGGGACTACAAGTTGGAATGACCACTTTAGAAATCAGTTTTGAAGATTCCTTGGAAGACTACGAAGGGAACAATAATATGACCCACCAATTCCACTCCTCAGTGACTATACAAAAGAACTAAAATCAGCACACCATAACGATTCTTTCCTATCGATCCTTATAGCAATGAAATTCACAATAGCCAAGTTATGGAACCAGATCGAGTGCCCATCAAAAGATGAATGGATAAAGAAAATGTGAATATGTATTGTGTATACATTTACTTTATATATATACACACACACACACACAAATACAATATATCTAGAAAATACTGTATATACACCAATGTGCACACACAATGCAGTTTTACTCAGCCATAAAGAAGAATGAAGTCATAGAATTTGTTTGCAAATGCACAGAACTGGAAAACATCAGGCTAAGTGAAATAAGCCAGACTGGAATTTTTTCTCCCTTATGTAGAAGCTAGAGTAATATAAGGGCAAAAAGGGAGGTTTCCATGAAAAGAGAATGGAGAACTTTAGAGTGGAGGAAGGGCACTGGGTGGGGAAGGACAGGAAAAGGGAAGAACTGCTGAATATAATTGAGCAGATTATGCTCTGTACACATATGAGCATACCACAGTGAATTTCACCTTTATATATAAAGCACCAAAAAATAGATAGGATAAAGACCATTAGAGTAGATAAAGCAACAGGGAAAAGGAAGGTAGGAAAAGAGGGTGTACTGGGGATATTCCATGCAGTTATGATGGTGTCAAAATGAACCACTATTTTGTGTGACTATAATGCATCCACAAAAACATTTTTAAACAGAAATTGATTTTTCCCACATATTTTGCCCCTCAGAAAAACATTGGATTACTCATCAGGCTCATTCTATTTATCCAGATGGTGCTTTCAGTGCAGAGGCCTCTGTGACCGGGACCTGTGCTGCAGGGAGGCGGCCAGCTCCTGAGATATGGGTCTGTGACTGTGACCTCACCTGTCCTGGGACCCGCAATTTTCTCTGTGCCTGTAGCAGCCAGCTAGGGGAGCTGAGGACACTGTGGAAAACTTCCTCCCCAGGGAATCCTGGAGTATTGAGGAGGCTCTTACTTATCCCTGATCTCTGAGGGCAGATAGGAGGTCACATGGAGATGGCAGGGAATCCTGAGGTCTGTCATGGGAGGGACTGGCAGTAAGCTATACCTATCCGTTGCATTCCTCACTTCCGTGTGACGTTTTCTACTCCAAATATAGTTAAGTTTTATTCATTTCTTCACTGAGTGGCACCATCATTTAGACTATTACTAGGTGCATAGCATTTGATAAAATACCCGTTAAAGATTTTAAAACACACACAGCAAGGGAAGAACATGACGCTGATAGATCACCTTGGAAGTCATTGTACTCATCTGCCTAATGCAAGTCAGTTAACTTCCCTCATTTGCACAATTTATTGCCAACTAATACCAAAATTTTGTGGATAAGTATACCCATACTGATGTCATCAGTGACTGAAGGGAGAAACACAACAATATTTGTTAACACAGAATGTTCCTTCACCAAGACAGCAGCAGGATCAGATGCTTCAACAGGCCAGACCTACCATTTCTTTAAGTATCAGATCTGCCAGGGGGCCACTAACATCATCTCAGCAGCCTTAAGGGGTGACCACAGAAAAGAAGTCCTTCCAATTTTTTGTAATCCCTCCAACCCTGCAAGGACAATTGTTACAGTGAATCATCTTAATAAATGCTGTGAGGCTTACCATTCAGGTCAAGTCCTGTGGCAGGAAAGTAGAAGGTTTGGGGCAGTGACACTGCACGGGTGTGATACAGACGTGGTAAGCAAGAGGTCACAGAGAACCGGGGGACACAGGGACAAGATGGTGGTGAAGATCATGGGATGCTAAGGAAATACTGAGGGGGGAAACAGAGCAGGTAGAAGGGGAAACGGCAAAAGCTCATCGAATGTCCAGAAAGAGGTATGGATTGGGCATACAGGGGGCAAAGAGCTAAGGGACGTTAGGGACATGGTGCCTGCCAGTTAATAGAGACATGGGGTGTATGATTACAAGGGAATGAAGGGGCTCCTGGGGATGAGCAGAGAGCAATGATAAAGGTGAAGGTCACTGGCTGGAAAAATTCATAGATTTCATGTCTTTAAGGCATTAATATCTACAGGTAGTGGGAGGCTTGTTAATATGCATGGAGAATGATGTCCTGGAAAAGTAGTTGTCCAAATGGGCCTAGAGGGTGAGTCTGGGGAGAGAGAATGCATCTCAGGGGTGGGAAATTAGGCACAGGGCAATGAAGAAGCTGGGGAAAGAAGTGGGTTGAGAGAGGAACAGAGGCCGGGACAACCAAGAACAGTAGAAACATCAGGAAAAAAAGGTTAAAACCTGTGACTTACGACTTCAGGATGAGTGAAGAGGTACAGTTTTGACAACCATGTGGTGTACTTACACTATAAAGCACATGAAAAGACACCAAAAAAACCAGGGTAAGTCCTTGATTTAGGACCAGGCACATGGGAAAGAAATAATGTGGAGAGGTGTGCACCCAGGAGAGAGATGGAGGACGATGGGACCGGTTAAGATTCACGTTCTCTTTTCTGTGACAGTTAAACCTGTTGTCTGAGTTTCCTCATATGTAACAAAAATGTGTTTTCTTGCTGTAATCTAAAAACTAAATTTTATATTGTGAAGTAAGGTAGAGCCATTTTCAAGTCACAAAATCATGTGGTTAAATGTTGACATGTTGAGCCCCCCATCAAACCCCCTTTGTTCTCAGTCTTCCAATTATAATGCCTATGGTGTAGTCGGTGACCCATTGTTAACTACAGTCCTGCCCCATCCACTCGCCAATTTTAAATTAGTCAATCCTGTACATTGTAACCTGAGCTCCTCCCATCCAAGCTAGGGGCAGTGCTGCATCTGGGATAAAAACGTGGGCACACTTCCTGCCCAGTGCGCTAGCTTGCCAGACTTGGGCAGGAGTAGCACACCCTTCTGTAGAAGTAACATTTGCCTTGTCAATTAACTTTTGAGCAGATGACTGATTTCTTGTTGCATCCCAATATTTCTAACACTATCACTTCACAGTTACCTGGTGTGTGGGTGGGGGCGGGTAAGGACATTTAAGAGCTCTGCAGATTCCAACTGCGCAACACTGTCTTACTAACTACGGTCTCCACACTGTTCAGTAGATCCCCAGGGTACATTCATGTTGTAATGGAATTTGGTGCACTTTGACCATCCCCGCAATGTCCCTCACTAACCACCACTTTACAACTCTCATTCCACTCTGTTTCTGTGAAGGTGACTACTGTAGATTCCACCTGAGATCGTAGAGTGCTTGTGTTTAATTATTGTCACCTCACTTCCTCCAGGCTCATTTATGTCAGCACAGTGGCAGGATTTCCCTGGTAGAAGGCTCAGTACCTTTCCCCTGAGTGTTGATGGACACAGCACCTCACCTGCACACCTGCACACTCTGGTGGACACCACATCTCACTTTACTGCTGATTGCCTGTCGTGAACAGTGCTGCAGTGAACCTGGAGGTGCAGACGTCTTGTTGACTATGAATACTTTCCTTTAGATGCACAGCAGGGAGTGGGATTGCTGCCCACAGGTGAGTTTTACTCTACATTTTCAGAGGCGTCCTCCTGCACTTTTCCATGGTGGGGTGCAGGTTACCTGATCTCCCACATAATCTGCCCAAGGTTGACTTGCCCCATATTCCTGCCAACACTGTTTTCTCATATTAACCATCCCAACACTTGTGAGGTAATATCTCCTTGTATTTTTGTGCACTTGCGTGATTATTAGACAGTATGAGACCAATTAATGTATCTTTCTCCTGCATTGTCTTTTTTAGGAAAAATATCTACTAAAATACTTTTTTTTTTTTAATCAGAAAAGGCATTTATTAAAACTTTAACAGGGAGTTCACAAAGGGACCACAGGAGGACCAGCTAGAAATGGATAGAAACGAGAGCAGCTCTTAGGAACACACAAGGAAATAAGAGCAAGAAGAAACAAAATAAGGGAAATTAGAAAAATTTGAAGTTCACTGCAGATAGCTTTCGTTGACAAGTCCTTTGCATACAAGTTCTCTTCTACTAAAAAGGAAGGAGATGGACCGGAGGCCTTGTTTCCTCCCGGAAACACTGGATAGTCGTCTAAAGACAACTGGGTATGTGAGTCATCCTGGTGTTTCGGATGATTAGAGGTGAAGTTAAACTCCCACCTTCTCAGGTCCCTGGAGGTGATGCACCAACTGCTGAAAAAGCCTGAGCGGATGGAGCCCAGCTGCACAAGGGCAGTGGCTTCGGATTGAGCAGGTAGGGACCCACGTGCTGTAGGCTGTGGAACTCTGGTGAGTGATTTCAACGTTTCTGACCCTTAGTGTCCTCATCTGGGGTGGGCGGATCATTTCCCAAAGTGGCTTGATCACAGGGCTGGCATGTTGAACATGCTGTTAACAAGACACCTCAGTTTCCTTCCGTATGGACCTCTTACTTCTGCAGTATTCTTCTGGTCACATGGACCAAACCATAGGAGAAGAATCCTTTCACAATATTATTAATTCATGGCTCTGCTGGGGCCCCAAGGTCCAGCATGTGTTCTGAGGACAATATTCTGGAGTCTGAAGCTGTGGACCTCTGACTCAAGAGCCCGGTGATGTTGATGCAGAATAGTAATGTAACTTCTCATCTGCTTTTCTTACTCTGTCTGAGAGTTTTCTTGATAGGCCTGGACTGATGCTAAATGCGAAAGAGTGATGTTTATCACTGTCGTTAGAGAACACTTGTAGGCTGGAAAGCTGGAAGGCAGGGTTTGAAGGTCAGCTTATCAGTATTCAGAGAGTAGCCTCTTCCATACAGAGATCTCTGGGGAGAACATGGGTCACCACTGGATTCCATCTCTTTAACATTGGAGGTTAAAAACATCTGCATGGCTGAACATCAGTATCTGTAAATTTTCATCTGGTCAGGTTCTGTTCTGTTTGGAAGGCAAGTCTGGCTGCCCAACCATTGGAAGCTGGCCAGGTGAAGATGGCTGTGGGCTTTCAATATTCAGTAGGGTTTCCAGCTCTCTACTGAATTCATGTCCCTCCAACTTGTTACTCCATGCAGAGAGTGAACTTCCAATGTTCTGCTTGTTTTGAATGTCAGACTTGATTCCAGTCTCAGATAGGGCGCGAGGACAAGCTCATTGACTCCATCTGTGATGCAAGAAGTGGGAGTGGTCTAACATACTTTTTAAAACAATGAATTTCACTGTGTATGTCAAAGCGGACAATATAAGATATAGAATAAAATGGTTACTAGAAAGAAACAAACTAACTGATCCCTCATCTCTCAGAGATACACATATTCCCCCATGGCAAGAACAGTTATAATCTACACTTTAAAAAACTATGGAATATGAGAAGGGTTTTTCACTTATTATTGGCATTGGAGTATGAGAGCCCTCAACAAAAGTGTGAAAAAGAAATGGGTGCTTTAGGCTGGGGTTGTGGCTCAGTGGTAGCATGCTTGCCCAGCACACATGAGCCACTGGGTTCGGTCCTCAGCACCACCTAAAAAAAATGAAATAAAGATTGTGTGTTCACCTAAAAATAAAAAATAAATATTAAATTTACATTGTTTTAACTAATACTTAAAATTTTACACATTTTTAGGTTCCGAAGATATTCAAATACAATGTGCACATTTGTCAATCTTTGCATCAGATTAAGCATATCTATCTCCTCAAACAGAATCTCATATGACAAAAACTCAAAATATTTTCCCAGAGGTTTTACAATACATATGACAAGAGATGAACACAGGTCATATAATAAGAAACTATGTTTAATAGAACAAATTACTGACTCTAAAGAGGGAAATATAAATGATATTCATGAAAATAGGAGTATCTTCTTGGTTGAAATTCATGGAATCATTTGGTAAACTCTTTGGCAAAATATTCTAAGGCCAAGGAGGCGTAAACCTATGACCAATAAGGGTACCACTCCACACATACCAGCAGAACTTCTGACAATTATCATCAAAATTTGTTGCCAGTGCCCATCATGATGCTCCAAACTAAAGTGCACATGTTGGACTAGAGTGATTTTGCTGCCATCATCGAATACCTAAGGCTGGGTACTTGATACTGAAATTTATTTAGCTCACACTTCTTCAGATTCAAGAACACAGCACCAGCATCTGCTCAGCTCTGGTGAGGGCCTCACAGCAGATGGAATCACAATGGTGGGAGCACATGCAGAAGAGACCACAGGGCAGGACAGAGCGAGACAAAGAGGAGACACCTGCACTCAATGTAGGACCGCCCATTCTCATGAGAACTACTATACTCCAGGAGATCAGCATTTACCCTTCCAAGGATAAACCCAACCATCTTTTCCTTGCCTCCACTCCAAAGGTTCCAACACCCAATGTCATCATACTGGGAACAAAGCTTCCAATACATGAAATTTTAGGGAAAAAACTTGTGTCATATCCACACAATTGCACGTGTGTATCAAGAAAGGAATGCATAAATGCGTTATTTGATATTCCTGAAGTGGAATTCTATTACCAGTAGGTAAAAACAAATTTTAAAGCATTTGGAATTTTCAAAGTCAAACGTATGAGAATTCATGCTGAACTAGTTCATTTATATAAAGCACAAAAGAGGTAAAAGTGGTCCATGCTGTTAGATGTCACATACTGATCCCTCTTGGCAGAGGCAAGAGGAGGAGTCTTTAAGACTGACAGTATAGGTTTTGGTGCAGAAGTTGATTGCAGAGGTGTGTGTTGTTTGTAAAATTTCATTGTATGATGCGTGTCTGAATTGTACATAACATTGCTCTTAAGATGCATATCAGTAACTTAAAAATCAGTTGCAACAAGAAAAGAAAAATAGTACCTAATATCCTATATTGCCAAGGTGGACAGTAAATGTGTTAATTTTACATTCTGATTCATTTTTTTAAAAGATAAAATGTATATTGTGGATTAACAGTACAAATTAATGTAGAAAACACAACACAGTACCTATTGCTTGCCTTTAAGCCCTGTACACTGTTAAACATAAAGGACTAATTTCATCTGCTATAGGCAAATATTATTGTTGGACTATATTCACTAAGATAATTCTTTCGACAGACACAGCTAAGACACAAATATGAAAGTAGATGACTAAAAAACTATGTTACACTTATTATAAATGCTAATCAATCAGAATAGCAAGAAAATATAAAAAGATTTTATGTGAAATCAGTTTGAAATACATTTATTTATTTATTTATTTATTTATTTATTTATTTATTAATTACTGGGGGTTGAATTCAGGGGCACTTGTCCACTGAGACTATCCCCAGCCCTATTTTATATTTTATTCAGAGACAGGGTCTCACTGAGTTGCTTAGTGCCTCACTTTTTGATGAGGCTTGCTTTGAACTTGCAATCCTCCTGCCTCAGCCTCCCAAGCCACTGGGATTATAGGCATGCACCACCAAGCCCAGTATTTAATTGGTGTTATTAAAGCTGAAATTTGCGTTTCTTACATACAGTTTCACAGAAGTGTTTCTTGGTAAATACTAGCATAATTGAGGAGATATGCACGCATCCATGCTCATGTACACAAACACACACACAGACACATTCATAATATACAAAAGAGCATGTATATAAAACACCATTTGCATACAATATGATTGCTTACAACTGTGCTTACAATATTGTAAGAATGACTAAAGAACTCAGAACTTTGCAAAACCTTAGAATTTACATGTTCCTCATAAAATAGGGGTTTTTTCATTTCTTATCCACATAAGGGAGAGTGTGAATGTACTGGAGTCTCGCGAGCAGAATGGGACTGACAGCTGGGAAACACCCAGACTACTGCAGCTGTGTTCACCAGGAACCAGTTGGGATAATAAATGCAAAACTGAAAGATGCAGGAAAGTGTATAAAAAAAAAAAAAGACAAAGGTGCTCACAGGAAGGAGGATGGTTTGGGGGACTCAGGACCCAGGGGAGAACCTGGGGAGCTGGACTTATGAAGGTGCTGTATTCTCTGCTGGTGCCTGTGCAGGATAAGCACCAGGGAGCTGCTGGCCCAGAGCATGAGCCCCCCCCACACCCCCCACCCACACACACGACATCAGGGAATGTTAGCAATGCTGCCTGCAGTGCGTCTGTGGTTGTGTCATGACGAACACTAGAACACTCTCCAAAATCTTTTAGGATTGTGAAGTTTTTGGTGCTCTTTTTTCCAGTCATGTACATAAGAAAATTAATATTTGCAAGGAGTTACAAAATTCTGCTCAGGTATATGGAGAAGCCAATGTACTTGAGAGCCTTCACTTTAAGCACTGACCACCTCAGGCTGGTCTCTGGGCCTATTTGAAATTCAGATGGCCCAAATCATTCCAGTTAAGAGGACACACATTAATAGACAGGAGATCCAGAAGCAGATCTTTAATATTACTGCACACCAGGTGGACCTCCCACACCAAACCAGAACATTGTATCCTAGGGCAGTAGGAAACGCATCTCTTAAAATCCACAAGGAACATCTGTCTACAGGAGGGTCCATAATTAGGTCACACACATCTTCAAATTCAGTTTCAGAAGCTTGAAAGGACCCCAATTTTCTTCCTTTGCACAATGAAATAAATACAGAAGCTGAGTGCAGAAGAAAAATTAACACCCCGAAATATGGAGAAATGAAACACCTCATTCTTAACCAACCAATGTAACAATGGGAAAAGGATTCAGAAAACATCTGAAACAAAAGCAAAACAAAAACAAACACACCAAAACTCAGGAAATGTAGTGAAGAAAAAAAAAAAGAGAAAATAGGAGAATGTTAGTGTAATTAGACTTTACAACAAGGTCAAAGAAACCCAGGACAGCTGACTACGCATCTCAAGAGGAAATGAGCCAACTAAAGCAAAGGGAAGGAAACACTGAGCACTCTAGCAGAGGGAGCTGGTAGAGAGGACAGGAACCCCACCAAGCAGCAGGTTTACTTTTTTAAAAGGTTAACAAAAATGACAAAGGGACTCACAGGACCATGCCCAGTGGTGCCTCCTCATGGGTTCCCTGCCACCAGGTCACAGTGGGATGGAATCTAAGTGTAGAGGAGAGGGGCTGAGGGAGGCCCAGGGGAGTGCAGAGTCACCTGAGGCCAGCAACTCCCAACCCAGCACTGCACAGGGGACTCAGGACCACCTGACAGCATCACTGTACCTCAGTGACAGACATCCCTGACTCCTTTTCTTTCCTCCTCCTCTTCAGGGCTGTTTCCTCGGGTAACACGAGTCTTTACAAGTCAATCCTGGAAGGAGGAAACATACTGTTTAAGGCTCAGAATCATCACACCCTTCCTATGCCACAGCCACACACACAGGGAGGACCTCAGCATGTGGGAAGATGGTCCCCAGCTGTCCACTGCACCAGGGACACCCAGGCATAGTACAGTCCTGCAGAAAGGTGCACAGGAGACTTCTGTGACTCCATTCTTTCGACCTCATTTCCCTGCTGGTGAAGCACACACAGGCTGCAGCAGTGGGGAACTGGGCAGCACTGGGCTCCCATTCAGGACACAATCTGGCCCTGACCAATCTGAACGTCAGAGCAGCCCCCCTCACCTCTCCTGGGATCTCAGGCTGATCTCAGCCCTCAGGATGGAGGACACAGAGCTGGTACTCAGTGCTGCACAGAAGAAAATCAACATCAACCTTAAGTATTATTAAGGATGGGCACCAGCCTCACTCCATCAGTACGATGCCACTTAGTGGACATATTTATTGCAAAGTACCTCAGCACTCTAAAGGCAGCCAGGGTTGAACATGTGCCAGAGGGGAAGGCCCAGCCCATTGCCCATGCCCTTCCATCATGATGAGTACATGGCCCAAAGCAGGTGGCAGCCCATCAGGGGTTGGAACCCATGAGTCTGAAACCGTGAGTCAAAACAAATCTTTCCTCCTTGTTCTCAGGTGTTTTGTCACAGCAACAAACACAATGAATGACCTGGCAAAATTGTTTAACCATATCTATTATCTACCAAACATTTAAAACAATAGTTTTCATGGAACTACCATACAAACGTTAGGTAACTTGTCTAAACAGTATTTCAAAAACATTTTCAACAATCATACTGTAGAATGGGACCTACAGGTGCATCAGGAAATGCAAATTTGACATGACAAAAACTGTAAGTTCCTCTATGCCAACCAAGAGCCCAGAGAATCAGGAGTAAACACTCAGGGTTGTGCTGGAGTCTGACCCATTTTGATGTTTATTGTTGACACCTTTCAAGTCTCACTACTCCCTTTCTATGATGCCATCTGGGCAAGATGCTGATAAACCCTAAGTGTTCCCTTCTTCGGGCAGCAGCTGGGAGTTCTAAAGATGACCAGGTTCCCTCACTCCAGCACCACCCGGGACCCCAATAAGAGGAGGCAGCCACTTCTGGACAAGTGTAGCAAGTCCACCCTGCTTCCCTGGAAGGCCTCCTTATGCTGTGAAGTCTGCAAACACTTCAGTGTTTGGCTTCGCCATTCCTGACAAACCAGCCCAACTGGGTGGGGTTCAGCCCTGAGTTGGGACTGGTCACAAGTGCAAACTAGCAAAAATGTTAGGGGCAAATACATGAGTTTCCACTTCACAAACAAGAGAAATTCCACCCTGGGTGTTCATTCTGAAGTGGAAACTCATGAACGTTGACCTTTTCAGTATATCTCTCTCACAAGCACTTTAAGAATAAAAAGATATTTTTATCCTTATTCCCTGAATTTTCTTATGTTTCATATTCTTGCTGTATTTCAATTTTCACATTTATGTAAATTAAGGTGAATTCCATGCAGTTTTGTTAAAAAATGTATCATAAATCTCATGTAATAAAATTTAGTCTCTTTTTTATTATTACCAACAATCATGTTCCTTTCCTCATTAGCACAGAAGAAATAATACAGTGCATGTTCCATAACAGTGAGGGCAGAATGTCAGTCTGAACTACATTTTGTACTTTCATTATACACAGTAAGTATCCTAGTCAGACTACAGAGATGGGAACACAGCATTTCTCCAAGGGATTGTGCTTCTACTAAGTGTAGAAAGAACATATATGTGAACATGAACAATCACTTTACAAAGAAAAACATGAGGTATTTCCGATGGGAACAAATGAAGGGGAGAACATTGGGTGTCCTGTGCACAGTAAAAAGGACACGTACATCATGTCTGTCTGATTTTGCCAGAATAAATCCAACCTCTCAGGACAAGAAAATCGCAAATGTTTGAAAAAGAAACAGTACATTCCTTACACTTGGATGGTTGCTCTCTGGGGCACATGATTAATTTGGGCACAAATTAAATCATTCCTCCTTTGCCGCAGTCTGGCTGGGCACAATCAGGAGCCACTTGTCAAAAGAAACTAACTTTATTTTTAGAACCACACACGCCAAACAAAACAGCCTCTCAGGAAAAATCCTCAGAGCCTCAACTGCCACCACCGGCTTTCCACAAGCCTCTCTCTCCCACACAAGCTTCTCCCCAGCTCCCACAATCCTCCTGCTCTTGAGGCTGATTGACTGGGTCACGTGGGCGGAGCCAAAAAAGTCCCCCAATGAGCAGCTCCGTGGTCTGAAAGGGCAGGGAAACAGCCCAATGAGCATCACCGCAGAGGAGCCAATCAGCTAGATGTTGCTGGGGCCGCTGTGAGCCAATCATCAGCCGGCAGCTGGAAGTTTGCTGGCAGCTGGAAGTTTGCTGGGGCCCCTTCGGCTGTGGCTCTCAACATCTCCCCCTCTCTATTTAAACAACAAGCATGTGGCTTAGGGACCGTGCCTGCCTTAGGTTGTCCAATAGTACATATGGTCCTTAGGTTGGTACCATTGCAATTGGATCTTACCCGTCACTGACTACCGGTCCAGTATACAG